>NW_003298792.1:263912-299233 GCF_000151645.1 Tuber melanosporum
TACAACCCTCGGGGCTCACAGCATGTGCGATGCAGCCTTAACGTTACCTCAACCTTCCACTCTCAGCTGTAACTTCAGCAAATATGCTGAATTGGTCCACGGGGCTTGGAGACTCATTTGATTAATAATTTCGCCTTTCGTCATGATTACACACGCTCAAGCATAGATAAAACTGTTATCACTTAGTGGCATTTATTTCGGATAACTTGATTTTGTACTATTATTCCTAATGCCTGGATAGCTACTATTCTGATGCAAAAACATAAAATAAGAATGAAAAATATAACTACAAGCTGCTTATACTTTATTATAGCTGCTTTTGTCTAACTTCATTCAGGAGCGGCTGTGATTGGAATGTAGTTAAAACTAAAATCACATTGATATATTATACTATTCTACTTTGGGCTACGTGGTTGCAAATTTATAATGCTATGTACTTGTTGGATTTCTGGACAACAGCAAAAAAGAAGATACAATATCTTTACTAACACTTAGACTATCGCAAAGTCGGAATTTCCACTGTAAAAGTACTCGTACTTAAGAGCAGACATAAGTCAGATGCACTTCCAGATCAGGGAGGGTGGTTATATCGGAACTAGGACAAATTGGGAAGTTTGAGTGATAAGTGGTGTCTATGGTTATGGGCCAGTAAAAATCAGGCATACTTCTGGTTCTAGTATAGTATGAGACTCAGAGTATAGAGTGATACCTTGTGACCACACTTGTATTATATTATTATATGTATAGTTACTGTTAAAGTTTATTATAATCAAACAAATATATTTTGTAAAGGTATAGCAACTAGTAATACTTGTGCTACAAAGTTGAATTTGAATACTTTTTATGAGAGTTGCTACTCTATGTGTCCGGCTTTAACTGAACTGTACCAGTAAATTAATACTAGTTTAATGTAGTACCTTCCTCATCATCAATCACAGTCAGCAACCACTAGGACATACCATCTATTAACCTCATAAGCCGTTTACTTGGAATACCCTACCAAACAATGTTTAAAGCCTGTTCCCTGGCTGGAATATCACCAATTCTACTCTAAGTCTTGCCCAGCTCTGACTTCATCTCTAGCCATAGTACCTCTACAAGGTTGAGATCTGGAGACAGTGCCTGCAATTTAATCTGTTCTATCTCATTCAGTTACATATATTGTCTGGCAGCTCCTTTATAACTAGGAGTACCATGCTCCACAATGCCAACCCACCACTATTTTTCATAAGTGTTAGGAATACCAGTATTCGATATCTTAGAATCACCTTAATTAGGGTAGCCTCACCTGAAATTGGAATCACTGGTCTCCACCATCCTCCTTCAGTCCTCTTATAGGCCTACACATCATCATACATATCAATCACAGTTGCGTCCTGTGACTATTATACTACAGAATTGAAAGTATTAGAATAATACTATATACATCACCACTTTCCATCTAACTGCATCCGATTCGCAGAGTTTATAAGAAGAGACCTTCGGCTAGGTTCAAGTAGAGCATCATAAGTCTACCAACTGCCTAGAGAGCTACAAGGTGTCGAAGATGTAACGTCATTGGCAAGAGCTATAGGTAGCAGGACATTTTTGCAAGAAGTGATGATATCAAATAGTAAACGATCGTAACAAGAGAGTAATACATAGACTAACACATTCACATCTACCTTATAATAACCAGAAGAGTCTAGAACCCTGAGGGACACTACCATAGAAGCTATTAGACTTCACGGAGTGTTGCAACTAGGTTTCAAAACACATTGTAGCTACGGTAATTACTTACAATACTACAACAATAATTGAACTCCAGTTACCTAGAGCAACCAAGGGTTTCCAACTCAGGAAATATTTCTTAGTCCGGTATAATAGCTTTCTACAAATTAGTAGGAAGTCCTCTGAAAGATATCTATTAGTTAGGTAAAGAGTTATGAAAGTTTGAAGTGACGTGACGTAAAAGGGTTGCTATGAAGACTACCTTGGCAGATACAATCAGCAGATGAAACTGATCATTTCATCAAAGACAGAGACAATTGGAGCCAACTCAGTTTGACTTGAGAACTAGGCCACAAGCCTAAAGACTCTAAAGATCAGATAACTACTATTGGGAATAGTATGCTTCCTAGTCAGTTATATCGTAATTGCCAAAGAGGATGTGGGAATTTTCATGGTCTCCAGGTATTAGCACCTGTTAAGAATACCTGATGTTATGAGATATAATCAGAGAAGTACATAGTTGTATAATAAATGGATGTAGTCCACTAATACTCAGACACAGAATATAAATATCAAAGTGTCTTTCCAGCTTTAGACATCATCAAGCAAGGGAGAAGAGACCTTAACAATATAATATTGTTTTTAAGATTCCATCTTACTTTACTTAATTTACTTCACTCTTAGTAGTTATAAATGAAACATATGAATTCAAGCCTTCTTAGACAATCTCCGTCTACAGAAACGAATCTTGCTTGGCCCTGACTATTCTGAAGTCTATCAGGTTGTCTCTGCCTAACAATGAGCCTGATACTAGAATGGGACCAATTGGAGTTTCATAACCATTTCCATATAAACAACAGAATCAATCTTAGCTTTACTAGGAATAAAGACCAAATCTGACTTTTGGATACCATGAAAGGCACCTCATACCCTTTTTGATTGTAGTCCAGACTCATGGGTATTATCGATACAATTGAGGTAATACACTTCTGATGGCTGGCCTGTAACTCCACATAGGTTGCTGAAGCCAACAGTTGAATATGTTGATTTGTCAGTCCACAACAGTTGAAGCCAATTATTCTGTGATTAATTTAATCGCTCCTGGCACTAGGCAATCCTGATGGGACAGTTTTATAGCTTTATCACAAATTTTGGCTTATGAACTCACCAGTGGTAATCCATAGAGTGTATTACTCTCTTCACTGAATTGGGACTGTAAGTATAATGTATTTGAATGCAGAGAACTCATCTAATGCAATGATCCTACCTCTGCTTACTCAGTTCTTCTACCGGTAACACTCCTATCTCCTCTGTTCTCTAGATATTGCAATAACTCAGAGGTCTTATCATCACTACCACTTCTGATTATTAAGATCGGCTTGTATTAGCATTACCACTGGTAAGTAAAACCTCTTTCTCATATTTTAATATGAAAAGTGTGTATAAAGTATTAATTCAACTTGTAGTATAGGAAAGAACATAAGTGGTTGTATGAGGAGTCTGTACCAGAGGTCCTTGTTTTTTTTGTTTTTTTTTTATTGTTACTTAATTCTTTATTTAAGGTACAAGAACATTGTATGTAGTGCTAGCTATGTCATTAAGAAAACCTCTCCACCCTAGACTAATAGCAAACCTGTACCCCTAAGACCCTATAATATGGACCCAGCAGTATGCACTCCAAAAACAAGCAACTCAGATGCGTGTTCCATAGACCTTACAAGTTGAACGTGAAGGTGTCTCACTTAGAAGCCAACCATATACTCATGAAGATTTCTCATGTGAAAGGCCCCCCTACCACTAACTACACGTAGCTAACAGAAAGAAAACCAAACAAGGTTGACAGGAAAGTACAAAGAAAAACTTTATCCATAAACTACCAGACCCAAAAGGCCATAAAAGAAAGTAACAACTGCCTACCAAATAGCTAAAATGTCATTTATAAAGAACCATGCCTAAAGTGGATGGCCGGCAAAGAGCAATAAGGCAGGACACCTCCAACTAGCTGAGTGACGGATATAGTACAATACTACAACCTGCCAATCGAGCACAGGTGCCTTGGTACTAGACTAAAGGAGTAGATGTTTTCGCAGAGGAGATTCCGCCCAGCAGTAGAGTACCAGCCAAAGATCAACCATGGGTAGGCAGCAGGCCGAAACCCCTGAACACCGTGTAGTAGAAGGAGGAGGTAGTAGGATACTAGCCAAGGAGAGAAGGCAGTAAGGTGTGAGTCAACGTAAACAAAGTGGAAGTTAGAGGAAGGGCCAACGGCCCTAGTGCAAACCCAACCATAGAAACCGAACTGTTGCCATTTTACCATATCTCTCATATAGTATCTTGTACTCTTAGAGATAGTGTCACTTAGTGGAAGAAATTCTACAGGTAGTAGAAAGGTGGAAGGGTGAGGGAAGGAAGATGACAGTAAGTTGAACTGAGTGACTAGGAGGGTATGGTCAAATCTTACTGTGAGACAGACTCTGAAGTTACTAGCAGTGGTGTTCTCCAACAGAGATTGTGCAAGGGGAGGGAACGACCTCCACTACTGCCAGTACCTTGTGAAAATGAGGAGAAGAAGGCGACAGTGCTATATATAAATGAGCCCCTATTAGTGAGACAGGAGTACCTGGTAAGTCCAGATATCTTCTCCATCAAGCGGAAAAGAGACAAGCAAGGCAAAGGCCGGAGAGAATGTAGGAGTTAACCATAATCCTAGATGGGAATGATTGAGGAGGTAGTGGGTAATGGAGCGGGACCCACAATAGTTGACGTAAGGTTGCAAACTTTGTGAAAGGAAAATTGGAGCAACTGAGGGTGCAGTATTCAAGATCTTTTTTTTTTTTTTTTTAATTTTGTTTTTTTGTAATAATTTAGTTGATTAAGGCACAAGAATATGCATACAGCAGGAGCTATGACATTAAGAAATCTCCTCCACTCCTGGCTAAGAGAAACCCTATACGCTTAAGACCGTCTGGTATGTGCCCAACTGCACACTCTCCAAGGGCAATCAATTCAGGTGCCCGGTCCATAGACCTCATGACTTGAATGCGAAAGGGTCTCGCCTAGAAGCCAACCAACAAGCCCAAGAAGATTCCTTGCCTAAAACATAATCCACCCACTAACTATATCGAGCTAACAGAAAGGAAACCAAACAAACTAGGGAGGAAAGTATAAGGAAAAACTCTACATGTAAACTACCAGACTGGTAAGGACCATAAAGTAAAATAACAACTATTTACCTTACCACCAGATTTGCCGTTTTTAAAAACCCACCCCTGAAGTAGGTGGCCAGTGAAGAGCTTAAAGGCTAAACACTGCCAATCAACTGTCCCACAAATGTAGTGCAATATTATGACCCATCAATCAAGAATAGAAGCCATAGTACCAGGCCAAAGGAGTGGATAGTTGCTAGAGAGGATACCACCCATGGAACCGGTACGGGTACTCAGTTATTGGTTTTGTTTTATGTTTTGTTTTAAGTATCACTTTGATACTTGGTTTGTTTTAAGTATCGTTTGATACTTGGTTTTGTTTTATGTTTTGTTTTAAGTATCGCTTTGATACTTAAGGAGTTTTACCAAAGTGTATCGATTGATACCTTTGATTAGTTTCGTTCATGCTAGACATGAACAGATTTGCGTATTTAAAGACTGCCTGTTTCTACGATAGAAAAGGCAGACTTCGACAGACAGTATTTCAATATACTTGGTTGAACTGTTACTTCCTTGCTCCTCAGTACACCCTCGAAGCCTCCTTTACTTCTCAGCTCTCGCCTCCTCTCTCGAAGAGTAGGCCACCTGCCAATTATCGTATCTATTACCGATAACGTGATTAGCACCTTGCGAACACGTTACAACTCATCAAAACAATGCTAGTCAAAGATTGACCATGGACAGGCAGCAGGCCAAAACATAGGAACACTACATGGTAGCTGAAGGAGCAAGTAGTGTATAAGCCAAAGGAGGTGAGATAGTAGGATAGGAGCAGATACAAACAAAGTGGAGAGGTAGAGGGAGGGCCAAAGAACCCAGAGCAGACCCAATGGTACAAATAGAAACATTGCCATATTACCGTATCTCTCATGTCATCCCTTGTTCAGGGACAGATAGCATCACTTAGTGGAGGGAATCCCACCAGCGGAAAGGAATTGGAAGCGTAAGGGTAGAAAGGCTACCATACCTTGAACTGAATCACTATGTGGGTATTGTGAAATCACACCGCAAGACAGACTCCAAAGTTACTATCCAAGATGTTCTCCAACAGGCATCCAGCAAGTGGAGAGAAAGACTTCTACTGCCAGTGCAGACTCAAAATGAAGAGAGGAAGCCAATCATGCCAAAGCTAAGTAGGCCCAGAAGCAAAACAGGACTACTAGACAAGGACCAGATAACTCCCCTATTATAAAAACAGAGGACAAGTCCGGCAAAGGCGGGAGAGACTGTTGAAGAGAAACTACATAGTGAGGCAGGAACCATCAAGGAGGCAGAGGGGAGAGTGGATGGCCCACAATTATTAACTGTAATGTTCTCAAAATATGTGAAATGAAAATAGGGATGACAAAGCTTATTGTACTGGAGGTTCTTTTTTTTATTTTTTATTTTTATCATCTTATTTATTTATCCGTTTTAATGAAAGTAAGTCCAGGGGTCATATTAGCTTGTGCCATGCAGACCCGTACCTGCACTCCGCCTTGTTCTCAAGCAGCCAGAAGAAAAACAGGGACCCCAGAAAGGCACATGCCAGCAGCCAGGTGCCCGCTTCTAAGAGCTCACGACTTGAACGCAGAGTGGTCTCCCCTAGTGCCACCAACACCCAAAAGGTCCTCAGTTTAAAGAACTCCCCTGCAAGTCTCCTGCACAGCCATCTACAAATAGCAAAGACAGAAAGCCCAGAAACCCATTCTTCAAAGCAAGGAAAACCCCATCCCGACAGCATACCCTCCACAGAACAGAAGGAAACCCAAACCAAAGAAACCCCAAACCAAAGGCCGAAACCAATCTCTCACCTACATCAACCAAATTCCCAGACAAACCAGTTTGGATCTACCCACGCCTGTGGAAGTCAAAATAGCGAATAGGCACGTCTACCTAGGTGGCATAAACATATACCTTAGGCATATAGCCCTTTGATCACAAGCAGGAGAAACCAGAAGGAATGAGCACCAACTGTAAGCAGGAGGTATTGGTGGAATGAAAGCCCCAAGCTGTCCATCCGGGAGGGCCGGGGGGTCTGCCCAAGGCTGGAAAAGAGCATGAGGCAGTCGGATACCAGCTGACAGAAGTAGTGTACCAGCCGACGCGACCGAAGAGAGAAAGGAAGAAAGGGCCAAAGGCCCAAGTGCTCACGCAACTGAAACCAAACCTTTGCCACATTACTGCCTCTCTCCTGTAGTCTCTTGTTCTGTAAGAGATAGTGTCACTTAGTGGAAGAGATCCCACCAGCGGTAGGGAGCTGGAAGGGTGAGGAGAAGAAGGTGTCAGTAACTTGAACTGAGTGACGAGGAGGGTAAGGTCAGATCTCACCACGAGAGAGACCCCGAAGTTACTAGCCGAGGTGTTCTCCAACAGGGATCGTGTAAGTGGGGAAAAGGATGTCCACCACTGCCAGCGCTGTCCAGAAACAAGGAGAGAAAGCCAACTGTGCCAATGCTAAGCGAGCCCCTATTAGCAAGACAGGACTACTGGACGAGCCCAGATAACTCCCCCATCAAGTAGATAAGAGACAGGCGAGGCGAGGGCAGGAGAAAATGGAAGGGTTAACTGTGCCCCGAGGCAGGAACAATCAAGGGCGCAGAGGGGAGTGGGGGGAGGCCACGATAGTTGACGTAGTGTTGCCAAACTATGTGAGAGGAAAATAGGAGTGACGGAGCATGTTGTACAGGAGGTTTTTATTTTTATTTTACTTTTATTTTTATTATCATGTATTGATTATTTAGGTACAAGAACACTCATGGAGCGGTAGCTATAGCGTAAACAAAACCTTAATCCCAAGTCAAATCAAAACAAAAGAAACCAAACCAGTGCTTCCAACAAGTGAGAACAACCAATATGGCAAAACGCATAAACAGCTAGCTATAAAGGGAAATATTCAAACTAGAGCTTAAAGAAATCTTACATGCAAGGAAACCAAACAAGTGTACTTTATGTAACTAGTACTGGTACTCAGTTATTGGTTTTGTTTTATGTTTTGTTTTAAGTATCGCTTTGATACTTGGTTTGTTTTAAGTATCGTTTGATACTTGGTTTTGTTTTATGTTTTGTTTTAAGTGTCGCTTTGATATTTAAGAAGTTTTACCAAAGTGTATCGATTGATATCTTTCCTTAGTTTCGTTCATGCTAGACATGAACAGATTTGTGTATTGAAAGACCCCCTATTTCTACAATAGAAAACGCAGACTTCGACAGACAGTATTTCAATATACTTGGTTGAACGGTTACTTCTTTGTTCCTCAGTACACCCTCGAAGGCTCCTTTACTTCTCAGCTCTCGCCTCCTCTCTAGATGAGCAGGCCACCTGCCAACTATCGTATCTATTCCCGATACCGTGATTAGCACCTTGCGAACGCGTTACATTTTTTTACCCTCAGCAAGTGGTTAAGAACCAGTCCCCGGATTTAGGCCTGATCAACCTATTGATATACACCTCAGAACGCTAGTGGAGAGAAGTGGCAGAATCACCGCACATTCACCTTCATCTCAAATCGAAGATAGAGTCGTTGACGACCAGGAGTGGGAAGCAAATCCCACGACAAGACCTTACAAGAAAGAAACAACCCCAGTGCTCTGCTAAAGAGCTGAGCGACCCAGCAAACATGGATGACACACAACTTCCTGGAGAATTTCCTTCTACTCCAGCAAAGAAACCTTCCTTTGAACCCCTAATCGACCCTGAATCCAGCAGTGAATCAGACATGGCTAGCACAGGAGGAGGGCTCTCTGGTTCAGGAAAGTCTCGCGCTAAGCCTGAAGAAGAGGAGGTACATGCAGCATTTGAACCTCCTAAGTTTAAACTCCACCTCCCAGCGAAGTTTACAGGGGACGAAAAAGACCTCAAACCCGAACCCTTTGACCGATGGGCGACAGAACTCACACACTATCTTCTCCTGTAAGGAAAAGATGTGGAAGACGCTACAACTGGACTATACATTGAGTCATTCTGCGAAGGAAAGGCAACCGACGCATAGCACAAATGCTATAAGAATTACAGTGGAAATGTGAGATTAAGAGGATCAACAGTCCTTGATTATCTGAAAGAATGATTCCAATCCTCTATTACCAACAACTTCCTGTACAACAAATTCAACCAGCTCCAGCAAGTTAATAGAATGCATGTCAAAAGGATTACAGATATAGCTACAGATCTACTAATGTATCAGGACCGAATAAAAAAAGAAAGCATTTCCAAGTACATCCTTAAACGATGATTCTATGATACTATGCATCCTACCCTCTGACGAGAGGTAGAACCTCTTGAGGAAGACGACGACGACGTTGCAATAATAATTGTAAGAGTAGAATGGAAGGACACCATTCTCTATAAGACCAAGGCATATAAAATACAGACATCTTCCAGTAGAAATAGCCAACCATGACACAAACCCTCCTGCAACACTGAAGACGATACCCCACAGGTTTTCAAGAAGAAAACTAAATCCTTCAAAGAATCGAGACGACAGAAAGGAGAATGTTTTGAATGTGGAAAAACAGGACACATGGCAAAAAACTGCCCTACGAAGAAAGGGAAAGGAAAAGTGATTAAGCAAGAAGCATCGGCCAACAATATTGAGAATGATAGTAATGATGCCCAATCCAGCGAATATGAGGAGATTCATATGAGATATATCGATGTAGAGTGTAACAGTGTCCGGCCTCCGGCTACATTCAAGGCACACACCGCTCTGGAAGGTAGTATTCTTATCCATGGCAAGAAGGCTCGAGTCCTTTTCGATACTGGTGCGATCGGAAGAGACATGATCAGCAATGCCTTTATTTCTGTCCATGGACTCCCAACTCGAGACCTCAACCAACCCATACCAGTCAATATGGCAGCAAAGAGATCACGATCCACAAGCCATGCAACCTGTAGTGCGAGTATTCAACTTGGCTCTGCCATCCTACCTCCCCAGGAAATGCTGGTTGGAAGCCTAGCCAAATACGATGCCCTAATAGGAATGCCATTCCTGAACCGCCCCAAAGCTATAATCAGGTGTTGGGACTCAACCATTGATTTCCCAGATCAGAAGGTCAGAGTCACATGCAAACCAACAGGCGGAGAGTACCGAGCTGCAATGTGTGAAGCAACTACCTAACGCCTATTGGATGAATAGTCTGATGTATTCTGGGTTCAGATATCGAAAGAGCTACCGCCTATGAGAGAAGTGAATCATCACATTCGCCTCTGAGACCTCTCTAATCTTAAGAACTAACCCACCTACTCTATCCCTGATGTATAAAAAGGTCCACTATGTGACTGGATCAACCAACAACAAAGAAGAGGAGTTATCTACCGAGTAGAAGCCCCAAGTGCCGTGTCCATATTTGTTCAACCCAAAACAGATGGCAAAGGAATCCGCCCCTTTGTTGACCTCAAACTACGGAATGAAACCAAGGTTATGGACAGCTCCGCTATCCCAAACCAAACCCAGATCCTAAATGCAGTTAGACGGCCTAGATTTCAAAGCAAGATTGACCTAAACGATGTCTACTTCCAAACAAGGTTAGACCCATAATCTGAACGCTACAACAGCTTCAAAACACCCTTCAGAAGTTTCATTAGCGGAGTTATGTTGTAAGTTGATATGAATGTGCCCGCTACATTTATGCAAATTATGGAAAACCTCCTAAGTGAATACATCCATCATTTTGTTCGGGTTTACATTGATGATATTCTCATTTTCTCAAACACCAAAATAGAACATGCCTACCATATAGGTTTGGTTTGTACCAAGCTAAGGGAAGCTAAATTCTATGCTAGCAGAAACAAATCAATTCTATGTGCGGATAAGTTCGATATCATAGGACATATGATAGATGATGAAGGGATACATGCAGCCACTGGAAAAATATCTTGTTTACCAGAATGGACAACACCCCGGAATCAGAAGGAGCTCATGTGATTCCTAGGATTAGTTAACTATATCTCCCAGTTCCTACCACACCACGCCACTGTGACAGCACCACTCACAGACCTTACCAGCAATGCAGAATTTGTCTGGACCCACACTCATGACCATGCATTTACCAACATCAAGGAATTGATCAAAAATTCCAATGTTATACGACCTATTGACTATAGTAAAAGAGACCAGATATGGTTGATTACTGACGCGTCAGATGTAGGAGTTGGAACACGGGT
This sequence comes from Tuber melanosporum, assembly GCF_000151645.1. Classification (NCBI taxonomy): domain Eukaryota; kingdom Fungi; phylum Ascomycota; class Pezizomycetes; order Pezizales; family Tuberaceae; genus Tuber; species Tuber melanosporum. The sequence goes on from NW_003298792.1 coordinate 274,971, forward strand.
TAGACAAGGAGCCTCCCATGAAACGGCAAGACTGGCGGCATTACACAGCAGGAAGTTCACTAATTCACAAATGAACTATAGAACAACAGACAAGGAAGCCCTTGCTGTGATTGATGCTCTCACTGCCTTCAACCATATCCTGATAGGCAATACCTTCACCATTGTTACCGACCACCAACCTCTCACTAATCTTAAAACAGAAAGAGTACTTGGAAGGAGAAGAACAAGATGGATAGGGGAGATCAGCAAATACAATGCAAAAATCATCTATGCCCCTGGAAGAACGAACTATTTAGCTGACGCTCTCTCCCGCCTATATGAGAACCAAGAACTCACAAACCCTCCTCTTGTTCATGACCACACAAGAAAAAGCGAAGACAGCTCTGATGACACCTCCTATGAACAAGAACCATCAATGGCTACTGCAAGCTCTACCACTCCCTCCAATCTTTTCTCTTACACCATATACAGCACTGCTGGAACTGAACGAGGAAAGGACATTGATGAAGAATGGAAAGACAATTGCACCCTCCGCAACGCACCTCCTCACGAGGTTGAACAAAGCAGACTCCACTGGTCCCACTGTTATCACGACACCTGCCCTTTTCACTAGACTGAGATTAATTTTGGCAATAGATACCAGCGACCGTACTATATGTCTGCTGAGGATTCTAAAAACACCATCGTCGACACCGCAGAAGGAGCAGAAGAGATGATTGAGGAAGATGGATCAACCCAACCTCCTCATACCCTTAATCCTGTCCCAACGCGATACCAAAGTCTTGAAGAACTCGATCAAGCAGCAGCCTACGTGGATGCAATATCCTACTTACACCCCCCACAGTCATCCATACCATCCTCTCCTCCTGTAATTGATTCACGACTGCTATATGGTAGACCCTTACGAGTATACAACAATGAAAGAATTGTTTCGGTCATATCTCCTACTATTCCCGAGCATCGCTGACAACTCTATGAAACCTTTGAAGAAGAGAAAGCCACTATCAAACCAACAAGAGGATCTCTCATTGAAGATGAACGAGATGTTCGATGAACTACAGAAGAATTAACCTCATCTTTCCGGAGCCAAATAATAGCAGGTTATCGCCATGACCCGATTTACTTCAAAGCCATGGATAGCTCCAGGCATGGAGACCTCGCCACGTACAACATATCCAATGGAATGGTCTCTACCAGCACCCATTATGGTGAACAGTGCCTATACTCCCGAAAGGCCATATATTCAATGGAATGACTATTAGGGAATATGTTATTACCGAAACCTACAACAAAGGACACCATAGTACGGATCGCAACCTCTGATATGCCTCAGAATATGTTTACTGGCCTGAGATGCAAAAGGACTTCCCCGATTTCATCAAACAATGCGAACTCTGCCAGGCAAATAAGGAGCGAACACAACAACCAGAAGACAAAGCGCAGACCCTGCAACTACCATGTGAAATATTCGAATCCTATGCCATCGATTTCGCTGGACCATTCAACAAATCCGCCGGATATGACACCATCTTGGTAGCTGTGGATCGACTTTCTGGATACATATGGCTCATACCAATGGAGGTTACCGATTCCTCCAAGGACATCTGGAATAACCTCCAACGATACCTATTCACCCCACATGTATACCCCTTATCTATTGTCAGTGATGCTGATCCCTGTTTCACCACCACATTCTGGAAGCAAACCTTGACCTCCCTCGGAATCTACCACATTATGGCTGCCCCTGGTTATTATGAGACTAATGGCCTGGCAGAGCCAAAAATCCGCGAAGTCAAGACTGGAATTAGAAACATGATCAATGAACGGCAAACCAACTGGGAGCCAGCCCTCGTTGAACTGGCCGCATATATAAATGCCGGATTTTCAGATACCTTGAGAATGTCTTCATACAAGGTAATCTTCGGCCGTCAATACCCTCTCCTACTTACAACCGTATTCAAGAACTCCTCCATCCCTACCTCCGATGACCACCTAAACCGTCATCAAGCAATTCGGAATGATGCCTTCCAAGCTATCAAACCTGCCCTATTCCGAAGCACCACGACTGCTCTGAAGCGATAACGCAAACCTGTCCCTTTTCCACCAGATGATATGCTCATAGTACATGGAAACATGTTCATTACCAATGTTGGACACGGTAAGAAATTACAACCCCGATGGTGAGGACCCTTCAAAGTCTTATCTTTTGACGAGCACACAGAAAGCTAGACAGTCCAGATGGATGGGCGCATGTACCACCGCGATACTGGCGTTTTCCACGCCTCTGCCATCAAGCGATTCCACCCAAATGATGATTCCAAGTTCCCTGGAAGAATCTACTCTCAACCTGCACCTATCATCATTGACAAGAAAGATGAATGGGAAGTTGAAAATATCAGAGACCACCGCCTTCGGCATGGAAATGATCAGTTCCTAGTCAAATGGAAATGATATCCAACGAGCGAAACCAGCTGGTAATGACTAGAAGGACTAGAGCATGCTATGAATATGGTGAATGAATAGTGGAATGACAATATACCAAACGAATCCCTCCCTCAAACCATCAATTACATCACTATCTGCTGGATACCAACGATGCTAGAAACTGAGCGATGGCATGCAGAACTCGAAGCTAGAGATGGGTTTTGGGCACCATACTTGGAGTCGGAATTCGAGAGTAGCGATGATGAAAATCAAGCTATAGAGCAGGCTCTCAACAACCAGATCTGATCACCAGTCACCATCCGAATACCATAACAATGTCAAACTATGTGGAACTCAATGTGAGGCTGCGACAACTGATTGTTGGACTGTTGTTGAACCGCGATGTTATCCAACTTGAAGACTACTTCGAAATCCTCTGGATAGATTACTATCCTGTTTGCGATCATGCTTGATTTGATGTACAGCATGAATCTGGTATTTGTGACTACTGTGATTTACATTTCTTGGAGTCTAAGTGTTTCCTTCGAGTTTTCTCTTGTCCCTAGTGTGACACTTACGATGAAGTGTTTTTAGCGGAAACTGAAGCCATTATTTTCTCAGACTCCGCTTTTGATGATTATTAGGTTTTGAGCGTTTAAACAGTTGTTTTGTTTTGGGGAATGTAACCCGTGCGGGTACTCGGTTATTGGTTTTGTTTGATGTTTTGTTATAAGTATCGCTTTGATACTTGGTTTGTTTTAAGTATCGCTTTGATACTTGGTTGGTTTTAAGTATCGTTTGATACTTGGTTTTTGTTTTATGTTTTGTTTTAAGTATCTCTTTGATACTTAAGAAGTTTTACCAAAGTGTATCGATTGATACCTTTGATTAGTTTCGTTCATGCTAGACATTACCAGATTTGTGTATTTAAAGACAGCCTGTTTCAACAATAGAAAAGGCAGACTTCGACAGACAGTATTACAATATGCTTGGTTGAACGGTTACTTCTTTGTTCCTCAGTACACCCTGGAAGCCTCCTTTATTTCTCAGCTCTCGCCTCCTCTCAGGAAGAGCAGGCTACCTGGCAACTATCATATATGTTACTGGTACTGTGATTAGCTCCTTGCGAAGACATTACACTTTTCGCTCCACGGCTCAAACTGAGGGTAATTGGCTGAGTGGGGAGGTGGGGCGCGCGACATGTCGGACTCTGGAGAAGGGATCTCTGCACGCAGGCATGTCCAGGGGGAAGCCCACCAAATTGGCGGAGATGTAGGCGGCTAAGCCGTGAAGCAGCTCCGGTGATGTCCAGATGGGTTCCCCTTCTTCCAGGCACTTGACCCCTGAGAGGTGGGCATCTCGAGCTCTATCTTAGTAGGGGCAGATGAGAATGGTGTGGTGGAAACACTCATGCTCCTCCTCGCAGTAGGGGCACGTGTCCAGGGCATCCAGGTCTCTCCAGGAGCAGTGGGCTCCCAGGTAGCTCTTTCCTGACCACATCTGTTGGATTTTGCCTACTATGAAGTTCCACAATCCTATGAAGGGGTGGGGCGACAGCAAGGGCAAGTAGGCATATCGGGATGGTGGTGGGTACTGTTTGGACCACCCGTTTAGGAGAAGCTGATGGCAACCTCTCTTGTGGGCTTGGAACGGGGGGTCACCAGGGGCCACAGGGGGCAAGGGCTGAAGGAGGAGGGCAGGTGATGCCGGAGGGATACGAGAGAGATGACCAACAAGCTTGCCCACGTGGTAGGCTATTACATTAAGTGAGTGATGTCTCCGTACCGGAGGTGATGGCTCAGGAGTTTTCCAATTCAGGAGCCTATAGCCCGGCGTAAGCCCCACCGTCAAGGGGCTTGTACTGGAGGTTCTTTTTTTTTTTATTTTTTTTTATTTTGTTTTTTTTATAATCATATCTTCATTGTTTAGGTGCAAGAACTCGCATGCAGCTGTAGCTATGGCGTAAACAAAACCTTAATCTCAAAGCAAACAAAAACAACGGAAACCAAACTATTACCTCCAATAAGTGCGAACAACCAATATCGCAAACCGCATAAACAGCTAACTATAAAGGGAAACATTCAAACTAAGCATAAAGAAATCCTACAAGTAAGGAAACTAAAGGAGTATGCTTTCACCAACGGCTTAGGCCGAGGGCGAGGAACCAAGTGAGGAAGAGGGGCTCACAACCGTTCGGTCCCAGGAGGGGGGGTGTCTAAGTACAGGTATTTCCGGGGGGAAGCCAACCAAGGTGGCAGCTATGTAGGCAGATAGGCCGTGATGCAGTTCCAGCGACGTCCAGATGGGTTCCCCTTCGTCAAGGTACTCGACTCCCAGGAGGTGTGTCTCTGGCTCTCTTATGCAAGGGGCATTCAAGAATAGCTTGGTGGAAGGACTCAGGCTCCTCCTCGCAGTAGGGGCACGTGTCGAGGGCATCTGGGTCTCTCCATGAGTGGTGGCCAGCCAGGTAGCTCTTTCCAGACCTCATCTAGTAGATCCTGCCCGCTATGAATTTCCCAAAGCCGATGAAGGGGTAAGGTACCAGAGTGGGCGAGTAGTCGTATCGGGGTGGAGGTGGGTATTGTTTGGTCCAAGTGTTCAGGAGGAACTGACGACAGCCTTTCTTGAGGGCTGGAAAAGGAGGGTTGCCAGGGGCCACAGGGGGCAAATACTCAGGGAGGAGGGCAGGCGACACTGGTGGGACCCAAGAAAGATGACCGACAAGCTTGCCCACACTTGTACCAGAGGTTCTTTTTTTTCTTTCTTTTTTTTCTTTTTTTTTTTCTTATAATCTTATTTATTTATCCGTTTTAATGAAAGTAAGCCCGGGGGTCATATCAGCTTTCGTCATGTAGACCCGCACTTCCTCCCCGCCTTGTTCTCAAGCAGCCTGAAGAAAAACCCTGACATCAAAAAGGCTAACACCAGCAGCCAGGTGCCCAACCCTAAGGTCCCACGACTGGAGCGTGGAGGGGTCTCTCCTAGAGCTACCGAGACCCAACCAGTCCTCGGTTTAAAAAGCTCCCCCACAAGTCTCCCACACGGCTATCTACAAACGGTAAAGACAGAAAGCCCAGAAAGCCATCCTTTAAAGCAAGGAAAAACCCCCATCCCGACAGTATACCCCCTACCGAACAGAAGAAAACCCAAACCAGACTAACCCCAAACTAAATGCCGAAACCAATCCCTCGCCTAGAACAACCAGATACAAACCCAACCCGTGCCCCTTGTTTGGGACAAACTCAGGGCCAGGCTTCGCCCGTGAAGTTGAAAATAAGAATAGGTGTACCGTATAGGTGACATAAACGTACATCTTGTACATATAGCCCACAGTTGCAAGCAGGAGAAACGGAAAGAAAAGAGTGACCACTGTAAGCAGGAGGTATTGGCAGAACGAGAGCCCCATGCCTTCTGTCTGGGAGGGCCGAAGGGGCTGCCTGAAGCAGCAAAAGAGGGAGAGGTAATAGGGTACCAGCCGACACGACTGAAGAAAAAAAGGGAGGAAGGGCCAAAAGCCCGAGTGCTGACCCAACCAACCAACCTGTCGCCGTATTACCGCGTCTCTCGTGTAGTCCCTTGTTCTCCAAGAGATATCATCACTTAGTGGAAGGGATCCCACCAGCAGTAGGAAAGTGGAAGGGCTAGGTGAGGAAGGCAACCACACTTGAACCGAGCGACTAGGAGGGTATGTCCAGATCTCACCGCGAGACAGACCCCGAAGTTACTAGCCGAGGCGTGCCCCAACGGGGATCATGCAAGTGGGGAGAAGGACGTCTACCACTGCCAGTAGCGTCAGGAAACGAATAGAGGAATCCGACTGTGCCCAAGCTAAGCGAGCCCCTATTAGCAAGACGGGACTACTGGGCGAGCCCAGATAACTCCCCCATCAAGCAGACAAGAGACAAGCGAGGCCAAAGCGGAAGAGGATGGAAGGATTACCTGTGCCCCTAGGCAGGAACCATCGAGGGGGCAGAGGGGAGTGGGGGGCCCACGACAGTTGACATGGTGTTGCCAAACTATGTGGGAGGAAAATAGGAGTGACGGAGGGTGTTGTACCAGAGGTTCTTTTTTTTTCTTTTTTTTCTTTTTTTTTTTATCATCATGTATTCATTGTTTAGGTACAAGAACTTGTATGCAGCGGTAGCTATGGCGTAAACAAAACCTGAATCCCAAATCAAACCAAAATAAAAGAAACCAAACTAGTGCTCCTAACAAGCGCAAATAACCCATATCGTAAAGCGCATAAACTGCTAACTATAAAGGGAACCATTCAATCTAAATGCAAGGAAATCCTACCAGTATGCAAACTAACGGAACGTGCTCTCGCCACTGGCCTAGGCCGAGGACGAGGAACCAAGTGAGGAAGCAGGGCTCTCAAGTGTTCGGGCCCCGAGGAGGGGATATCTAAGTGCAGGCATGTCCAGGGGAAAGCCAACCAAGGTTGCGGCCATGTATGCGGATAGGCTGTAAAGCAGTTCCAGTGATGTCCAGATAGGTTTCCCTTCGTCAAGGCACTCAACCACCAGGAGGTGGGCGTCTCTGGCTCTGCTGTAGGAGGGGGATTCGAGAATGGCGTGATGGAAAGACTCAGGCTCCTCCTCGCAGTAGGGGCACATGTCCAGGGCATCCGGGTCTCTCCAGTAGTGGTGGGCGGCCAGATAGCTTTTTTCTGACCTCATCTGGTGGATTCTGCCCGCCATGAACTTGCCCAATCCTATGAAGAGGTGGGGCGGCAGCGAGGGCTTGTAAGCGTATCGGGGTGGTGGTCGGTATTGTTTGGTCCACACATTGCAGAGAAACTGATGGCAACCTCTCTTGAGGGCTGGGAATGGGGAGATGCCAGTGTCCACGAGGGGCAGGGGCTCAGGGAGGAGGGCAGGTGATGCTGGAGGTACACGAGAGAGATAACCAACCAGCTTGCTCACATGGTGGGCTATTGCATCAAGTGGGAGGTGCCTCCGTACCGGAGATGACGGCTTGGGTGTTTTCCAATTTAGGGGCCTGTAGTCCGGCACAAGCCCCATTGTTAGGACACGGTGGTCCCCCGGGGAGCAGTAACTAGTGGTTGCAGGGAATGAGCTGTGCAGTCATGCTGTGTCCGGATTTCTCTCTGTGGGGAGGCAAACCATCCTCAGTGCTGCAAGATGCTGACCATGTTCAATAAGGTATTGTATCGGTGGGAGGGCCGACTCACATGTGAGGATGCCGGTAGGTGTCTCTGAGAAACAGTTGGTCACCCATCGCTGGACCTGTCTCCAAAAGACAGCAAGATGGTCTGTCATGGTAGATGAGAGTGAGAACAGGTCTGCACCAAAGAGGAGCATGGGTGCGAGGAGGGAGGATGCTAGCCTGTGGCAGAGGAAGGAGGTGAGCCCCTTACTTGGACCCGATAGCCTCTTGAGCATGGAGAAGGCACCTTGGGCAAGTGCAAGACGTTTTGAGAAGTGGGTGTTGGTAGCCTACCGGAGGGAGCAAGAGGCCAGCTCAAACCAATGACCGAGCCAATGGACCACCCCTGAGGAGCGGAAAAGGAGTCCATCAATAACGATGAGAAGATTGGATGCGAGGTCCCTTTGTCTGGGCATCCTCCAGTGCATGAGTTCAGTTTTGGGTGCAGAGAAGGAGACCCCAAGATGCCTGCCCCTTTGGGTCAACATTTTAACTAGATGCTGGAGGCGTTAGACATTCCTCCTGTAGGAGCTGGAGGTAACAGTCACCGCGAAGTAGTCCACATAAGACAGGATCAACCTACACGGTACCGGGAAGTGGAGGGACGAGACATAGATGACAAACAAAAGAGGTGATATCGGTGAGCCTTGTGGGATTCCAACCTGAACTGGTTTGAACACCCTGGGCGATCCCTGGAAGATAAGGCGGCACTGCCTTCCTGTCAAGAAGGACCTAACCCAGGAGCAGATGTATGGAGGTATGCCCTTTGATCGCAGCATATTGAAGAGGTTGTTCGAGGAGACATTGTCAAATTCTCCCTTGATATCAAGGAACAAGGTGGATGCAACCAACTGGGGACGTTGAAGCGTTTGCACTTCATGAGCCAGAGTTGCGCAGGCATTCAAGGTGCTAAGCCCTGGTAGGGAGCCACATTGATGGCGGTGGAGCAGGCCAAGCGATCTAGCCCGGGGTGAGAGGCGGTTTGCTATTATCCTCTCAAATATCTTGGAGACCGTTTCAAGGAGGACAATTATCCGGAAGGAAGCAGGAGTGTCATAAGAGGTCTTGGCTGGTTTGTCTAGTACCACACCATTCCCTATCTTGAGCGATGCTGGGTGGAAACCGAACGAGACCAGTGGAGAGAGAAGCTCAACCAGTAGAGAGGGACGGGATATATTACCTTCTTTCACACGGGTTATGGAAAAAGGTCAGGACCAGGAGCCGTGGAGGAAGAGGACTTGCTGAGAGCCGCTGCTATCACTGCCTCCAAAAGAGGGGGTGCATCCGTGAAGGCCCTGAGAATAGGTGGGCAAAAATCCGCAGGCCTTGGAGGGAAGAAGTGAGAAAGAAGGGTGTCGTTCAACTCGATTAGTGAGGTTGCCTGTGGAAGGAACAGGAAGGGCTCTAGGGATTTTCCGAATGCAAACCTCTTGGCCATCCACACATTTTGAGGGGTAGCACTCTCAAGAAAACATGACCAGTGCTCCTTCTTAGCCTTCTTGATAGCCTTAAAATAGGCATTGTTGGCCAAGCGAGCAGAGGTTCGAGCTCCATTGGAAGGGGATGTAAGGGCCTCTCGGGCATGAGAATAGTGAACTTTCCTCAAGTCAGACAGGGTGTCAGACCACCATGGCTTCGATGTTGTGGAGGGCTTTTTTAATGGTGTATGCCTGGTCAGGACTAACTGAATCCTGCCAAGGTTGATGTCTAGCCACGTACTAAGTGCTTGCTGAGTCGGGACTGGCGGGGGCGGCGAAATCGTGAGGCAGCTGAGGTCTTCTAGGACCTTGGTCCAGTCGGTAGCTTTCCAATGAGACGTAAGCTGATAGGGGGAGAGAAGTGGAGACGTGAACGTTATGGATATCGGGACATGGTCCGACCTGGTAGACCGGAGAGACGCATCCCACGTTTCCATGAAAGGCGCAAGGTGCTGATTGGCAAACGCGAAATCAAGCACCAATGGCGCATGGTGTTGGCCTAGTGAGAATCGACTAAAAACTTATGGAATATTTAGGAGGGAGAAACACTGTTCTGGTGATAGATCTGCGTACGGGATGGAGGTTTGGATTTCCCCTTTCCGTAGCAGCCGGTCGGGATCCCATTGAAGGTGGTGGATATTCAAATCGCCAACCACTAGAGTGGGGAAGTCGAGAACAGGGTAAGCTTCCTCTGGAGAAACAGAGCGGTAGAGCGACACTGACATCCAGAGAGAATAAAGATTAACCAGACAAAATCTCTCATGGGAGGAGTCAAACAAGCCAGACGGTGTGTAGACATCTACTGCCATCAGGGCAGGGTTGTCAAAAAACACAGGAACCAGAGAAACAACATCACAAAAGGAACGTAACACAAAGACTGCCACCAGTAGCTTCTCTCCTATAGCCATTGGGGGAGAAAGGGACTTGAAGCCAGCGAACTGTGGCAGTTTTCCACGAAAAAAGGAGGGTCTTGAAGGGCAACAAGTACAGGAGGGGAGGGCAAAGCGACCAAAGCATTAAAGAGTGAGAGAAACACATTCCCGCTACTCATACAGTTATGTTGAATGAGGGAAAAAGAGCTAGTGCTCTGCAGAGGAGTAGTAGAAACCGGGAAAGGAGGGGGAATAGAGCTGTTGTCGCGCATTAACGGGACGAATGTGCTGGTGGTTTGGGGACTGGAGTGGGAGTAACGTCCTCCTGGATACAGGAGGGGTCGGTTCCTTGGGGGCGTGATGGAGTACTGGGGACTGGGAAGACACTTCCAAGTCTTAAGGAAGGACCCTCTCCTCCATCGTCCTGTGTATCCATCTCTTCTTCCCCTGGGGGAGCAGACTCGGAGGTGGGCAGGAGAGGGGGCTTAGGACATTGTGTGCCTGACTGATCGAAGGCAGGGTAGGCTGAGGAGCAATTGGTACAGAAGGGGACGGAGGTGGGGCAACAGTAGGCCACTGGTTGGAGATTGCCACCATTGGGGCATGTCAGGTTCTGGCAGGGGTGGGTCACCTTTGTATGGCTGAGGGCACATATTGGGCAGACTGGGTGGTCGGTCTTGCATCTGGGTGCTTGGTAGCCGTAATCCCAGCAGTTCTTGCATTGAGTGAATTTGTTGGTGGAGAAGGCTCGTTCAATCCGGCAACGTGAGGCGTAGAGGACTGTCCTCCCTACCATCTTGTCCATATCCCAGGGCGCGACCATGACGATACATGAGGTGTTTGCCTTGGAGAGGGGAATCTCCTCGTCTTGAACGAGGAACCGGGCTGAGAGGATCCGTACTTCCTTGACCTTGTACGGGAGGTTTTTTTTTTTTTTTTTTTAGAATCTTATTTATTTATCCGTTTTAATGAAAGTAAGGCCGCAGGTCATATCATCTTTCGCCATGTAGACCCACACCTCCATCCCGCCTTGTTTTCAAGCAGCCAGAAGAAAAACTGTGACCCCAGAAAGGCTAACACCAGCAGCCAGGTGGCCAACCCTAAGGTCCCAGAACTTGAGCGCGAAGGGGTCTCTCCTAGAGTTACCAATACCCAACCAGTCCTTGGTTTAAAAAACTCCCCCGCAAGTCTCCCACACGGCTATCTACAAACGGTAAAGACAGAAAGCCCAAAAATCGATCCTTCAAAGCAAGGAAAAACCCACATCCCGACAGTACACACCCCACTTAACAGAAGAAAACCCAAACCAGTGTACCCCCAAACCAAAGGCCGAAACCAATCCTTCGCCTTCAACAACCAGATACCAACTCAACCCGTGCTGCTCGCTTGGGACAAACCAAGGGCCAGGCCTTGGCCATAAAGTCGAAAAAACGAATAGGTGGGCCGTATAGGTGACATAAAGGTATGTCTTGGGCATATAGCCCACGGTCACAAGCAGGAGAAACTGAAATGCAAGAGCGCCCACTGTAAACAGGTGGTATTGGCAGAACATGAGCCCTAAGCTGTCCATCTGGAAGGGCCGAAGGGGCTGCCCGAAGCAGCAAAAGAGGGAGAGGTAGTAGGGTACCAGCCGACAGTAGTTGGGTACCAGCCGACGCGACCGCAGAGAAAATGGGAGAAAGGGCCAAAGGCCCCAGTGCTGACTCAACCAACCCTCCTATCACCATATTACCACGTCTCGCATGTAGTACCTTGTTCTCCGAGAGATAGCGTCACTTAGTGGAAGGGATCCTACCAGCGGTATGAAGGTGGAAGGGCAAGGTGAGGAAGGCAACCAGACTTGAACCGAGCGACTAGGAGGATATGGCCAAATCTCACCCGGAGACAGACCCCAAAATTACTAGCCGAGGTGTTCCCCAATGGAGATCGTGCAAGTGGGGAGAAGGACATCCACCACTGCCAGTACCGCCAGGAAGCGAAGAGAGGAAGCTGACCATGCTAAAGCTTAGCGAGCCCCTATTAACAAGACAGGACTACTGGGCGAGCCCAGTAACTCCCCCATCAAGCAGACAAGAGACGAGCGAGGCCAAAGCGGGAGAGGATGGAGGAGTTAACCGTGCTCCTAGGCAGGAACCATCGAGGGGGCAGAGGGGACTAAGGGGGGCCCACGATAGTTGACGTGATGTTGCCAAACTATGTGGGAGAAAAATAGGAGTGACAGAGCGTGGTGTACCGGAGGTTCCTGAACCTCACTATTTATACAGACACCTCACCTAAACCTAACCCTGAGTGACTCATATCTTTCCATCACTATATCCTATGACTTACAATCATGAGTCAACTGTGTAACATACTTAAACCAATCATCAACCTTATAGTAAGTCATGTACGCTAAATGCATCACATGTGTGAGACTTGTGACTCATAAGTATGAGTCACCTGCAGAAGTCATAACATCACCTGACTCACAATTGTGAGTTAATGCATAATGATAAATACCAATGACGTACAAGTGCAAGTCATGTGGAAACCTTTATTCCACCTCTTCAATCTGTGTTGTCACCATCCAGTTTGTGACATCTTGAAAGTTCTTGTATCATGTGTAATAAAGGTTTCCAGTCATTGCTTCTTGGCATCATCAAATATAGGTGGATAACCCGTCCGGTATCGGTTTGAAGGTATACCTGTCTCCTGAACCCATTGATAAATCTTTCCACCTGCTAGTTACTGTGACATTTATATGTACATCCTTGTTTACCTTCTCACAGGTTCGCCTATCGATATATAGATAGTTTGCAATCTTGGTCCAACTCTACTCAGCTTCTCGTAAGTTTGTTACCTTGATGCGTTCATCACAGATCGTTTCACTGTGCTGGATACCCTGTGGGTATTGTTCACCTATTCCCTTTTGCTTCATGTCACGATATTTATGCAGTGTTTGGAGGGTGTTTGGAGGGTGTTTGGAGGGTATTTGGAGAGAGTAGTTGCAATTTACTACGGTACCTCTACTATGGTATGGTACTGTGGTACCTATGGAATAGGTGCAAGAATTGCGGGGATCGGGTCTCATTGCCACGCCCGAGATACCCCAACACCCAAGTACATTTCAGATTTTTACGCCATCTGACTACCGACGTTCCCATGTCACATACAAGTAGTTTTTCGCCGCTTTTCCACTACAGTCGCATCTGGCTATAGTGAACCTTGACATAGTGAATACCTGGCAATAATGAACGGCAAGAGCAGGAAAATTCAGATCCCATAATATTTTGTTCACTATAGCGAAAATATCTGTTATAGTGTACTGAACAGAAGATAGTGAAAGAACCGGGATAGTAAAAATCATGCCACATACAAATCATTTCGGCTATAAGAAATAAGGAAATAAGGGAGAAATATCACTTGCACCCAAGCAGACCGAAAGACCAAACGATTCCAACAGCTATATCAATATCCAACACTCAATCTCCCCAGAGCCACCAACCATTGTGTGCCGTAGAGCTTAAGGTGTCAGGGGTGACAAGGTCAGGGTGTCGGAGGGGAGGAGGTCAGGGTGTCGGAGGTGTAGATGTGGGCATCTGAGCTGACAGGCGGAGTGGTATAGTACCAGTAGGTATTTGTGCTGTTGGGGGTAGAGTTGAGGGCATTTCAATAGTTTGAATAGATGGTAGTGCCGAGCTAGAAGTTGGAGATTCCAAGTACCTAAATGGAAGTTGATAAAGAGGCGAGTTGAGAGCTTGATAGCTATCTTCAATCTGATTTGAAGCTATAGGAGAAAAGCGAAGAAGCTGAGTAGGAGGTTCCGGTGTTGGAGATAGGCTAGGGGCAATAGGTAGAATACAGGCAGTTCCTACAGACTCATTTTCCTTTCCTGATCCTGCTAGTTGAAACCAATTTGTAAGGGTAGTCTGCTTCTTCTTAGAGTTGTCGTAGAGTTGAAGGCCCTGTTGCATTTCCCAAAGCTGCTGAATGACTGTCGATATCGGAAGGGGCTGACCAGCTGTTTGCAGAGAATTTATTGGAAGATGTTCAAAGAAGTCGGTAATTTCCGTAAGGTAGGAGTTGGCTAAAGTGGTAGATATTGTTTCCGGTCGTACAGCTTCAGTCATATCGAATTCCAAGTCAGATGAGTCACTTGGATTTTGATGCAAATAGTGAACGACATCCGTAACCGATACATCCTCTAGATGAGCATCCTCATCCCCAGCATCTTCATCATAATTAAGAAAATTATCAGCAAGGGTATTTACTTGTTCAGAGTTACAGCTGGTATTAAGTAGGGAAAGAATTGAAACTTGAGTTGCTGTCCATATATGACTGATATACTCATTATAGGATGAGTGTAGATCACGATCCAAAGATTCTACCAATCCAACTTTCTGCCAACAGTGGAATATCACACCAGAAGGTAACTCATCCCATGCATTGGCTACCATGTAAATTACTTGTAAAACATCAAGGTTTGGTGCTGATTCTCCATGTTCTTCAAAGTAATCAACAATACGCTGTATAAAACAATGTCGATAACCTGCTTTTAGTGATCGAAGTATACTAGCATCTAAAGGTTGCAGCCAGGCTGTAGTATTGGGGGGCAGATAAATTAACTTGACATGGTCAAGTACCAGTGGCGGTGGTCCCAAATAGTCTGTAGGTGGACTCTCTGGTGGAGGATGTATTGGTGCATTATTGGTAATTAATGCAATTTGGCGACCTTGAACCTTCATAATTTCTTTTAAGTTTCGTAAATACTCGTACCAAGGACCAGACAGCATTCATGCCTTAGCATTGTACTTGTAGGTTATGGTTTGGTTTTCTGGATTTATCTTAGCTTGTCAAAATGCGATTGGATTTTTGGATTTATTGATCAACATCGCAAGGTGCTTATCAGATCCGTCTCTATTGACTGTAACAATAACCATAACGCGAGTTTTATTTTTCTTTGAACCACGAACTATGTTGTTTTTTCGGGCTATTGTTGTATCAGGTCTTATGTTGTATCAATTATACCAATTGTTATTATTCTTATTATTGTATATCATAAATGTTATACTTACTGGAGTGCTAATTCATCACAGTTATAAATGTCACGAACTGCAAAGTCCTTTAGTATTTCACGAATACTATCACGCATTACCGGAATGCCAAAAGCCACCAGATCATTAACAACTAAATTTCCGTGAGTTTTCACTCGTCCTAAAACATGCCTGTTTTTCATTCCTCCTAACCACCCACCAGAAAACTCGAAGCGTGAATAGTCTTCTACCATTTCCTCCTCCTGTCCAATCCATAGGCTCTCAGCAAACCATTTTGCAATAGTTATAATCACATCATCAGCAGTGATTACTCTCGCTAACTGAGCGCGGTAAACCCACTCAACTATATGGCTTTCTAAAATTGGAAACTGCTACTTTCTGGTTTTTTTTTTCCAATTATCCGAAGCATTCATATCAATGCTGAGGTAGTCTTGACTTTGCTTGAGTATAGTTGAAAGAGTCGACTTTGAAATTGGTAGACCGGTCATCGGATCTATATCACAATTCTCATTTAGTAATTTCTTCCTACTCTCATATGATAATTATAAATACCAGGAAATAATCGTGCAAACTCTTCTAGCTTTATCCTCTCATTCTCCTTCGACTCAAACCGCTTCTTACAGATCTCATATTTCTCAAGCATGGTCAATCCTCGTCTCCTCTTGTTTGATCCTCCTCTCGGATGCCCTGCTGAAGTACTGGACTCGCCGTTCTTCTGGTTTGCGCGCAACATAGTTGTATCGTTGATGAATTGATCACATCCCCACAATTACTTCCCCGCTCCTGAGATATCCTACAATTACTCCTCACAGCCAAGACTCCTTTAGTCATCTTTACTATAGTGAACACCTGGTTATAGTGAACGCTGGGGGTCCTGTTTTTGCCGTTCATTATAGCCAGATGCGACTGTACAGTACTCGAGTACCGTAGATGGGTCGTTTGAGAAAAAAGCCTCGCCTTGGCTAATTCCGAGATTAAATTTACGGTTGTCCGCTCTAATCACCATATACCTTCGTTGATCGCGAAACACACCTTTTCCAACGACCCTCCCCTTCCAGGGGTACGACGACTATCCCTACTCACTCGTACAGTATCATGGCACCTCACATCTTGTCATAGCTAGCCTGCCAACCGTGGGACGCCTGTCGTGTCACGTCTACTGGATTTATTCGAGTTCTTACAGCAGTGGCACATAGAGAAGAGAATCTCCCTGGCATAAATTAGTAGATGTTTGCACCTTTTTTCCTTCTCTCCATACGCCCCTCTTACTATTCTAGACCAATACTTTATTAAAGTTGTTGGGGCCGGTTCGTTGTTGGACTTGGTCGTGGTGAGGGTCGACTCCGGAAGTTCGGCACCGTGCTGTAGATTATGATAACACACAAGTGCAGAAGATTGAGGGGCGGCAGCATTCCCTACCAAAAGGGCAGGGGTATTCGGGGTGATCATCACCCGCCTAAAAATATCCAAATTCAAGACACTGTGCAGATGCTTCAATTATTTCCGGGAATTGTCGACTCTGGATTGGCTACGAAGAATATCCCGAGAACACGGCAACGACAAATGGAAGGCGTAAGCCAGAGCCGAAAATAACTCGATTTTCTACGGGTTTGTTGCGAGAATGAAAATTCCCTCCACTTATATACGGTAGGCTCTACGAGTAAATTCTCACTTGCGGCTTCTAGTGAGTGTACGAGCACGGTAGCCTCAAAACGGCTGGTCTGAGCTCCCGAATATCTGTAAGGTTGGATCACTTGCAGGACAAGGTAATCCTCCGAACAAATCATCCCGAGTTTCCGATTATTTAATGACCCCCCCGAATACAAGCACTTGGTCAGCGGGCAAAACAGACTAGCTTTACTTGTGCAAAGATCCCGTTACCCCCTAGAAACACGTCAAATTGCTGGGCTTGCGCTTTCTTTTTTCATCGCTTTGCTTTTTTTCAGCCAGAGATCGATGATCGCACGCCATGAACTGGAACGCCAATCACGTCGCGGACCGTTGAGCACTTCGAATGGTACGGTATCTTGGGGGGGAAGAAAGACGAATATTGTATTGCTCTATCAGAGAGCGATTGAGTTAAAACCTTTTATAAAAACAACAATGAAAGAAGGGACACAAAAGAAAGACTAAGTCCCAATCGATGATAACCGAGTCCTTGCTATTATACCGCCCACGTAATTTTATTTACCCGCGTTTTTCTTTTATAAAGCCAAAGCAACAGCAAGGACACCCGCAGCACCAAGAACACTTCCGACGAGGGTATTCTTCCCGGCGGCATTGGGAGAGGTGGTGGCAGAAGCCGACCCGGTTTTGCTGGGGGATGATTCGGTACCGCTGGACGCGACCTCGGCCGCAGCACCACTCAGAGCGGAAGCGAGTGCAGAGCGAGCAGAGGAGTCAACATTGGACGGGAGATTGGCGATGTAACTGCTAGCGGCGGCGGGGCCTGCGGTGATGGCACTCTGGAAGCCGGATGCGATGGAGGAGTACCCGCTGTAGGTCTGGAACTTGCTCAGTTCGCTTTGGGCCTTCGAGGCAATTGACGCGATGTTGGTGATGTCTCCTACCAGGCTGGAGACGCGGGAGCCAATGGATGAACGGATGGACGAGGGTGCCCCGGTGACCCGGCTGAGGCCCGAGTTGACATCACCAATTACGCTGGTGGCAGCGCCGGCGCGGGATGTAACCTCGTTATTGATGTCGATGAGACTGTGAGGAAGTATTAGATATCACGTCCTCGATGCCTTCGTGTTAAGGAAGGAGGGAAAACATACTCGGCGGCATGAGCAACGCTAGCGGTCAATAAAGCAACGATGAGAAATCTGAATTGCATGATTGGAGTGGTGGAATTTTGAACGAATTGGAGTGAGTGTTGATGGGTAGGAAAGTTAGGTAGATAGGATTGACAAGAAAAAAGATACCGCTGATAGCGAGTGTGTAGAGGAGTGAAAGGGTATGTGAAAGACCACGAGAAAGTGGTGATAGGGGGGCTACTTTATAACAAACCCCTCGCGGGGACCACTTGTCCTCCCCTCCTCCTAGCCACGCTATGCTTACGGCAATCACCACCCCCGAAGAGCCCATGTCTGACTAGCCCTGTCCCTTCTGTCCCGTTTGGAGCTTCAGTTATGATACCACAGCCAGCTGGAAGAGCAGTGAGGCAGGGCTGCGTTCGAGTGCTCACGGTGGAAACAAGTACGAGTAGCGCATCCACTCTAGTCCCAAGCCCAACCCCAACTCACGAATGCGGGCAGAGTTGCCCACACTTCTACACTGTGGCTGGTGAGAGGGACGCGTACGTCTCCTGCTCGGGCATTGCGATACGGTAATTTCACTCCTCCACCCAGTACAATGATTTTGCACGGTACTGTACAAGTATCCCACCGATAAGCAAGTGAAAAAAAGAAAAGCTTGTTTGATAAGGGCGTTTCCAGCTGCTACCCACTCCCATCTATCCATACGAACACATATATGCACTTATTCAGTCTTGTTCATGCTGTCATCCTTCCCTGATCAGCTAACTAGTACCGGTGCCCGAACAGGTTTGCCTGTCTCTGGGTCGCGCCCTTGGGTTTACTGACCGACTGGACGGTACGGTGTACCGTATACCATATGTGGGTGGGATAGCATGCTTTTAGTGTGGGATACGATACTGTACCGCACCCACGGAACAAATTTCCCAGCTGTGTTTTTTTCTTTCATAAATCGCTCTCCGGCCTTCGGTGCCGGGGTTGGCTTAGCAGCGGTCCGTCGTGCGAGAGTCTGGGAGTGAGGGAACGAGCGAGAGTTTGCATTGCCGTGATTTCATGATACCATTTTTAGGAGGGATTGGGTTTTTGTGGCTGTAGGAGCGACGAATTGGGATGCACTGCCTCTTGCTCGCCGGGGGGTGAGGTGGAGTTATGGTTGTTTATCGCACTATACTCGAGTAGTATAGTATCCGATGGGACTGCAGTGTGAATGCGGTAGTTTATGATAGAGTTTGCGGAGTAAGGCAGGAAGAGGTACAGTACCGTGTATTCCACGACAGTGTCCCTAGTACCGTAGGCTATCATACATGGACTGGTATGATGGGTATCACATTTGCCCCCATCGTCTCTGCTTCCTACAATACCATTCTCCAAATTATTACTTCCACTTCCGGCATCTGTGCACCGCTTGATTGCAGGCACGACGGGGTCCTTCGCAATAAGCCCGCGTTTGGGCGACTTATCAGCGGAGGCTCAGCTTTGCACGTGCGCGCGGGAAATCTGTGGATTTGGAATTCCCAAACCGGTGTGATAACTCGTAATTCCCATCACAACGGACCCATTCATGATTCAGCTGCGCCTCTCGGATATCCGGCAAATATTGCAAGTTTCATGATAGCACCAGTAAATTAACGGCGCTGTCTCCATGGTGAATATCATACGCGCTGCAAGTACTCCAGTAGTCGAGGAGTGGCACGGAAGAATCACATTGCTCTTGCGGGAACGGGTTAATTCAAGAAGCATATATCATAACCCCCTCCATTCATCCGCCAAACTAGATCTTGTCCGTTCATCTTTCCGACGAGCCCCGTGATCAACTCTTTTCTTGTCCTGTGAATTTTACGAGCGAATTGGAGAATTTCTGTTCCACTGCGCATCCGTTCGTGTTTTGGTCAGACCGGATCGGACAAAATATTTCAACTCTCTGCTTCATGTCGGAGACACAATATAGAGTGTAGGTGCGGAAGGCAGGACTTACGAGCACGAAAATCAAACTTAATCCTCGACTGCCCTTCGGTAAACGCCCCGCACTCGCAAACGATTAGTCGCCATGGATCGATCATCTCAACAATCTCAGCTCCACTCAACGGTCTCATTAACTCGGATCGTGAGTCCTCGCAGGTCACTTTTTTTCGACAATCGTCAGCCCTACAGCCTCGGAACGCCACCGATGCGAAGCGAGGGAAAAAGAAAGGAAAAAAAAAATGGCAACCTGGGGGGACAGAGAGAACCTTCTTGACAATAATAGCAACTTCCGTTTAGGCTACGAATTAGAATTCGTTTTCGGCTTGCCGCTGATGGCTTTTCATCCTTGGTGAGGAGGACTTCGGCGTCGAGGATGCTGCGCGAGGATATTATTACGTCGCCGACGTACATCTGTAGCAGAACCCGTTCGTGGGGGAGTGGGCGGAGGAGGGTTTGGATGTATAGCTCCTGCTTCATTTCTCCCAGTTTTGTGCGCAGGTTTTTCGCCGCTGGGGGTTGTTAAGTTTGGCATTTCAATTACGCCGAGTGTGTGCGGGTGAGGGAGGTTACCTCCTGGCCGGGAAAGTCTTATTTCAACGTTCCCGGTTATAGACTCCCCGTGTGTACTGAATCCTCTTATATTTTTTATTAGTGCTCGGCGGGGTATGCCTTCTACTTCTTCTACTGCTGTGTTGTGGGTGACTGCTCCGTGTCAGCCGGGATCGACAGTCTTGTAGGAAAACGCTCACAGTGTATATACACTCTGTGTTGCTCGGTTGCCGGGGCAAGATATACTAATAATTCCCCCTTGTCGGCATGTTCAAAAAAGTCGACCGAGGTCTTCACGTCCCCTTCCCCTTGCAGCCATCCTGTTGAAACACTCTTGTAGCTTAATATTTGTACTGCTGCAACTTCGTATTGCGTTGCCACTGGTTCGGGATTGGCGGTACTAGCGTCGGGGGTGTAGGTTATTGACCGGAGGTGCTTTTGGAAAGTCGAGTTATCACTACAGGATACTTAGCAAAATTATGGTTTGCCAGAAAAAAGGGTACTACGCTATGCAGTCGAGCAACACTGCGCGATAAGGTTTCTCGTCTGTCTTGAAATATATAAACATCGAGGTTGTTTTTTGGAATATCATGTAACGGGTAGCATATATGTTCAGCCTGTTTAAGAATTTCCTTTCGAACTTGGACATATCTTGCGGCCTTTGGTTAGCCAAGCCCGATAGCTAGTAGCGGGAGAGAGAAACAAACGATGCGCCTTAACTCCTCGAATGGTGATTTTTTGATGAGCTCCTCCTGCTTGGCTATACGTGATAGGGTAGATCCACCATTGTCTCCTGGGGCCGCAGAGCCTGGTTGCGAAGCTCATTGGGAGTACTAGGGCACCGTCAGCACTTGATCTCGACAGCGTTACTGCCAGCTGATATAAAACAAACAGTGTAAATCCCCTAATTGATCACCGTGAGGACCAAGCACCTCGTTCCTAACACCAAACTGAACCACTGACGACTCTATCACCGCACACAAGCACACAAACGTCCTGACTCTCTTGTTAACTGGGCTCTGCTGGCCAGGCATCCACCCCAAACCCACAGCCGCTCTGGAGCAAATAACTTTCGACCCTCCGTCCTCGGTGTCCAGACATATTTCAAAAATAGGCTTGTTCTGGTACCCCTTCTTCGAGGAGCCGGTTTCTAGCGGCGAGCCACTGTCCGGGATGATGCTTCCGACCTCTCTGCCACCAGGGATGTAGTTTATGAAATTGCCGGTTTGGTGCAAGACTAATTTTTCCATATCCGGGATTGGGTTCGTGCTTGTCGGGGGTTTTTCCATGAGGACTTTCAGGTCGAGTCGTATGCGTTCAAGGGTTGTTTGTGTTTCCTCGCCCTGGCGAGAGCTCTTTTTGCTATGGTGGTATTAGGACACGTCTAGTCGAGAACCTGAAAGCGTGGGATACCTCTGTAAAGTGCTAACAACAAGTGTGATAGCAGCAACATGCAGCGTTAGTTTCTCCCGGAGAGTGCTCAGGTCCCCATCACCAGTGGTCCAAACTACCCTCTTCCAATTATCCTTAAGCTTCTTGCTCCACTTCCTCTTCTGCAGTTCTACCTTTCCCCCACCATCCTCAGCCCTAACCGCTCCAGCCTTTCTCCCATCCCCCATGGCAGGGCAGTACTCTTGCACAATCTTCTCTAGACCTTCCAGTGTCGTGCGGCAATTAGCAATCATCACGCCGAGACACTCGACAGCTTCGTTGTCGGCCTCGGGAGAAGTGACAGGGTTAGCACCGCTGACCGTGACCTCCTCCTTGAGCATGTCCAAAGCCTCTTTGAGCACGAATACCTGACTCTCAACCTCATTGAATTCGCACGGTGCGGATTTCCTGCCTGAAGTGAAAGCTAACCCGACACGGTATGCGATTTGGCTGAGGAGGAGGATGTCCCCAATGGAAACGGGCATTGCCATGTTTGGTGGCCGTCTGCAGTTGCTATCGTTATTGTGGTTACTGCGGCGTTACTGTCGTGGAAAGCTTCTGTGCTGCTATGATGGGATGAGTCGAAGAGATGGGTGTTGTGGACGATAAACAAGGCTGCGGGATAAGGTGTGACGAAAGCGGCTAGCCGAGCAAGGTCTTCGTACAGCCTTGCGGACGTGATTCGAGATGGTCCTCCCTGGCGATGGATGTTACCGTACTCGGACTGGGGTTGCGATGAGACGGGCAGGGGTTCACGATGTCAAAGCTTCTTACCCCTCCTGGCATCACACCTACTGAATTAAATCATTTTTTCAGTATGAGCCGGAAACAACAACCTGCTTGTCAAACGTACTTGTACTACCAGTATGGCGTGGACGTAAGTGATGAGACGGACAGGGCTCGACGATGTCAAAGCTTTCCTACCATTCCTGGCATCGCATCCACCAAATTAAATGTTTTCCTCTGGAGGTAACTACCTTAGGCCCGGACTCAAAAAACCCGTCCAACCCATCACTTACGTCCATACCCGAGTACGTGTGGGGCAGTTGGGGCTTCTCGCAGCGTAACAATAAGCTACATCCCATGAAAGGCTCGGTTAGAGCAATACCCAATAATGAATGAAATTGTTTACAGTAAGGGGCAGGATGCCTACCGTAAAAAGCGAAATAATTGGGAATGGCGCTAGGAGGTCACTTTAAGGTCAGTTATGCCAAGGATATGGCAAAATATCAGTTTCCAATTATGCTAACAGACATCCTCAGAGAATACACCTTCATCATCATCAACCTCATCCAACTCTACAAAATCATCCTCAGATTCAATTGCTGGAGTTCCTCCTCTTCCCCAATCCTTTAGCCCTTCTATTAAGTAAGTTTTATCTAGTCCCTTAATACTAATTTCCTCATAACTATTACCATTAACGGGCAAGGCTAACCCGACTACAGAAAAAGACTTTCAGATCAAGATCTTCCATGCTTTCCCAACTTCCCAAGGGGTGAGAATTCTCTGTCTCCTCATCATACTGTCCTGCAACAGACCTGTAGCAGTAAGAATCTCGTAGGATTAGGTGTTGTGGTAAGTGTGGAGGTGGGAGCAAAAGTAGCGGTCGACAACTAAAGATTTGGAGTATTCATCAGCAAAAATAAATACCTGCTTCCTGTGTATCCTATGCATCAGACACTCCAGATTCTCTTAATGTAAACTCCCAGTCTAGATGTATTTGTACGGACATATTGTGTCCGGATGCAGCCCATATTTCTGGACATATGGGATGTACCCCAATATGCCATATTAGCCACCTACTCCATGAGCATGGGTTACCTACACTGCACCACTCCAGGCACTTCCAGACTCCTGGTGCCCCTCACCTAATGTGTTTTGAGTATCATGACTTTCCTAGCACGACCTATTAAGGTTTCTCACGAATGCTATTGCTTGAGGCGGGAAGTTTTATCTGCATAACAATACAGTTACCTCCAGTGGATGTATAAAAAGCTGAAGTGGTATTAGAAGATTGTAGATGTTACGCACTGGCTACCACGATATCGGAGGTGTATGGAAGGTGGCCCAGTATCCTCAGTAATTTACCAGGATTACGTCTTTTTGTCACGACACCTCCCATACACTCCTGACATCCTGGTATCCAGTACCTGATGTCTACTGTCCTCTGTTACTGTTGTAGCTTTTTTTGTGTCTACTGTAAGTTTTTGCATAGTCCCCCTGGATTCAGTGGATGGCCCATAGGCTGTTTCCAGACCTAGTTTGTCGCTAGAAGACCTACAACTTCCATAGCGATTACTATCCTCCATCAGATAACTCCTGCTGTTAGGAATACCAGGATCCGATACCTAGGAATCACCCTAAGTAGGGTAACCCCACACGAATTAGAATTCATACTTTCCAACACTCCTCTCCAGGACCCTTACGGGCGTACACCTCATCATACATATCAAGCTCTGCTATGTCCAGTGACTGTAATGCTACAAAGTTGTAGGTAGAGGAATAACACCGTTTACATTGCTGCCGTCTCTCCGACAGGATGTATTGGTAGGATAATCAGGGGCAGTAGAAGGTGATCTATGCATGTAG
>NW_003298792.1:299368-304121 GCF_000151645.1 Tuber melanosporum
CGGTTCAATTGAATTATCAACTGATGTTCCTTACGTGGTGCGGGCCAAGCTGGTATTAAATAATAAAGAATCTCAATGAGAAGCCAATAGATTCGCAAACACCCGACAATAACCAAAAGAGTCTAAAACTCCAAGAAAGACAAATATTGAAGCTAATGGACTTCATGAAGTATCACAACTAGGTTTTAGAATATGTTACAGCTACAGGGATGATATGTGATACTAAAATTGTGATTGAAACCCTGGTATCCAGAGTAACTAGGGGTTGTCAATGGAGGTATTATCTGTTAATCTGGTAGAAGAGCTTCTTGTGAATTGGTGGGAAGTACTCCGGAAGATATCTGTGAGTTGGGTAGGCGGTTATGAAAGTTTGAAGTTAGGTGACCTTGAAAGGTTACAACTATAACTATCTTCGCAGATAAAACATGTAGATGAAACTAATCATTTAATCAATAATAGAGACAATTGGGGCCAACTCAGTTCGACTTGAGAACTAGGCCATAAGTCCAAACTCTCTGATGATTGGATAATTACTATTGAGAACAGTATGGTTCCTAGTTAGTTATATAGTAATTATCAAAGAGGATGTGGTAATTTGTAGGATTTGTGGGTGTTCACACCTTGAAAGAAGACACGACAATACGAGTTATAATCAGAGCGGTACATCGTTGTATAATAGAGAGATGTAGTCCACGAATACTCAGATAGGGAATATAAATATTGACGTACCTTCTAAGCTTTTAGACATCAGAAATGAAATAGAGAAGAGACCTTAATAATATAATATTGCCTTTATGATTCTATTGTACTTTGCCTACTTGATTTTGCTCTTAGTATTCATAAACAAAATGAGTGAAGTCCGAGCCTTTCTGGACAATCTCCATCTATAACAGCGAATCGTAGTTGGCCTAGACAGTTGTGAAGTCTATCAGCTGGTCTCTGCCTAACCATATATTGTTAGATCTCCTTATTACCAAGGCACTATATCTATCTACCTATTCCCTCCTACCGAATGACATAGTCAGGAGACCAAGAGTCTCCCCGCATATTTCAAACAAGTAGAAATCTCAAAAAGCCAGGACTTCTGAACTCCACTATGAGAAAGAAAAAAAGCTCACAAACGAGTAAGGGAAATGGAACAATCTCGTAAGCAGATTACCTGTGGAGAACTGATAGATACCTCTGGAGATGATCACTGTACAAGTATTAGTCATTCATCCTCTCTACTACTGGCTCTCTAGAAACCTTTTCAAGCACAAGCATACAAAGCACCCAGTGTCGCTCCGTCATCCAGAGCCCCCTCTCCTGTTTTGAGATTCTCCACACCCCATACAAACACCACATGGCAGACCTCATAAGACATGCTGCTAGGGTAGGAATACATATAGGGCAAATCCGGCTAGATACCCTAACCAGTATTGATACTGCCAATATTGCCTTAGACACTCCATCTGCAATGAGACACTACAGAGTACTATTACAGTTAGCCAAACTAATACCTATACTGGTATCAAGAGACTGCCATGGTAGAAATAGTGGTAGACTAGAGTCTACCGAGTGGAGGTACTATTGGTTAGGTATTTCAGTTAAATATGCTATACTATATTAAGATGTATATGGGTACTGGTAAGGAGCAGGGATTACTCTAGTTAGTAGGGTAAACCAAATAGTCATTTTGGGAGTTAGCCTACCTTCGGATCAAAGTTACCCTACCATTGAGCCAAGTTACTCTACCTTGAATGTAACTTGTTATGCAGGGTGTCAGAGGAAGCTACTAGATTGTTTATCACACAAAACTCTGTGGAGTGTATGAATCTCAAGTTGTACAGATTACATCCGCACAACCAGTTGGACTCTGAACAGGCTGTAACTTGAAGGTGTGGTGGCTAACACCTCCGTTCGGCTCCGTTATAAGTCTCTAGTATCATGGGCTATAGCCTAGAGAGTTGCTATTAGTCTAATAAAAGTCTCCAAGTTAAGATGCTCCTGTAATACCGTACAGGCTCACACCTTCCGTCAGACAGGTGACTCTTCGCAGATTATATGAGGGGGTAGACATGAACCTGGAGAATGGTCTCCTGGTAGTTATGAGCGAATTGGACTACAACTGATGGAGTAATACTACTTTGAAGTTAGAAGTAGTATGTGACATTACCTGAGGTCAGTGGGTAAGGTAACTGAAGTCGATTGCCCAGAAAGTATAATAGTATTAGAGAATCGTTAAGAACTTTGAAACACTAGTCTGGGGTCATGACAAGTGCTACATTGAGGAGGGTTAACTGTAAGTAGTGCCTATTGGTAGTAAACCTTTAGAGAAGTCTACCAGGAGAGCTGCATGGCTATCATTGGAAATGATATAGAATAGAAAAGAACTAAATAGATACTCAAGAGCTGTGGATGCTGCTAGAAGTCTAAGCGAATATGGGTAGAGAGTTCCATAGTTGTATCACATCAGCTGGTGGATGGCGGTTCACCACGGATAGGTCCACGATCTGAAGAGTATTTACTCCTGTTATTGCATTGTAGATGTAGCGATTAAAATATTTCTATTAGGTGGATATTAGGAAACTACAGAGCAGTCTAGTTCATTATGGAGTATCTTTGGTCGGACCTATGGAGGTTAGCTAGGTAGCACAAGTGAGTTGAGTACTTGCGAACAAAGAGTAGTAATGGGGGGCAACTGGTAGTATATAAAATATACTTAAGGATGCGCAAGTTCTCCTCTAATTAGGCAATCAACTTCCTCTCCAGAGTAGGACTTAATCATGCAAAGCTGTAACTTAAGGATATTAAGTTTTACTATTTTGTTTCTTCAAACTCAACTGTTAAGACTTTGACATTTATTATATTTGTTCACATTCGCAGAAGAATTCATTTTGGTGTGTTCACAACATAGAGATTGATCTTCACAGAGGGAGCCCCTGTTACACTATTAGCTGACTCACTGGCCAATGCACGAGGGCTGATAGAAGTCCAGCAACCATTGCTGGAAGGACAAGTCATACAGAACAGCAATATTGCTATTATGTTATGTCAGTTTACAGTGGTAGAAGCAAACGTCTGAGAGATTCAAGAAAGGATCAATGGAAAAATAGCTACTAAATTGGTAGTGCATGATGCACAACGAGAGTATCATAAGAGGAAAACCACCCAACTGTAGCTACAAATGAGATCTTACCCAGGAATATGCCTTCTAGGTATTCAGGGTACAACAGACTCAACAGAATTATGCATTGTGAACCTTGATATCAAATTTGGCCACCCTAAAAGAAGGGATAGTGGAACGCTATGGTGACTTTACATGTACTATTTAAAGGAATATAGTTTAGGTATCCAATGCCTTAGCCATAGTGCTTGATAGAATTAAAACTTTAGACAAAAGACAACAAAGTGGTCGACATGCTACGTAGGAGTCATTCCTAAAAGAATGGGAAGAGAATGAAGAAAGGATGTAACCTGAGGAGACCCCTACCGGAAATAAGAAGAAATAAAGTGACGAGGAATATCCAACTCCAATAATACTGGGTTGTAACTCAGGTGATGGAAGTGATGATGGGGATGCTGATAGAAATAGAGAATAACCTGGAGGAGGACCACTCAGATTTAAACAAGGACTAACATCTGGACAATGTAGAATAGCTGATGTGGTTGAAGAAGCATTAGTCCAAACTGTTAAGTGACCAGCAGACTTACCCACATTCTTCAAAGCAAAGACTAGTCAACGCGTCTACTATTAGTTAATGCAATGTGTAGATTAATTCGAATACAATCCCAGGATTTACAATGATGATCAGGAATATAAAATCTACGTACTGTGAAGAATAAAAAGGGATCAGGTCGGCCCAATAGCAGTTTAGTATCAATCTTCAATGGACGGTTTCCAAGCAGAAGAATAACACCCGTTTTGTGCTTAAGGACTTGTTCTGAATATGAATTCACCAGTCGGTATGCTCCTGTCCAAGAAGAATATAAAGCCATATGAGACATAGAATCAGTCTAGTATAAAAACAAGATTTTGATGTTTACAGGGAAGATGCATAATCTAAATCTCCATGCTTGGCTAACAGGACTAGCCTGAGATATGGTATGTGACCGGAAATTACCCTGCAAGATTAGATGGCGACTTTCTTTAAAAAAATATGATACTGATACAGAACAGGAAAAGGCAGTCTGGGAAGCAGGAACGGATGAGGAGGAACAACCGAAATAGGACCATCTAGACGAGGATAAATCAAAACCTGTGAAAAGATTTTCAGACAAAAACCCTGCGGACAAAAATCAATCAAAAGTTAAAAGAGAAAAACCTATTATAAAATGGGGTGGTCTCTCCAAAAAAAGAAAACAGGAATTAGAATAGGAAAAACCAGTAAAGAGATCTAGTGGGACAATGAAGTTAATACAAACAACCTTCAAAAAGGTCTACAAAGAAATTCCCCAGTTAACAATTAATGACATTGCATGTGAAGGGAAATGCAATTGCTGCGGAAAGATAAACCATCAGTCTACAACCTGCTGAGGATAAATTCAGATGTTTAGGACAAGGATAGATGACCATCTATTCAAGACACCAATACTCAGAATGGTAGTGGTAGTTCACCATCCCAGAAATATTTCTACCACTTAAGTTCTAAGAGGTAACAAACTCAGGGAACCAGGAAATGATGAAGAAATAACTTAGAGCATTTTATTAGTATTGACAATGACAGTATTCAGCACCATTTGGCTGGTGGCCCGCCAGCAGCTATTCCACACG
>NW_003298792.1:305056-321971 GCF_000151645.1 Tuber melanosporum
AGTACTATTGGATTCACAATCCAATATATTCCTCAGTGTATCGATCCCTCCTTGGATAGTTAATTTTTGGTAACAGGGAAAGATACTGCTCTTCTTGTATTTCTTTCCTTAGTCTCGCCATTGTACTAGGCTTCTGCCTACATCACCGATAGTATAAGACAATTGTCTTCTATTGAGAATGCCTATCATATGCTTTCACTCACTCTTCTTCGTGAAGAACTCTCCTTGGCATGATGATAACATTGCATTAAAGATAAAGATGATAAAGGTATTTTATATTCGATAAAGTAATAAGTAGGAAAAGTACTTAGAACAAAGCATGAAAAGCCTATCCTCCTTGGCCACATTGGCCTCCTTATCTAATGTTCTTCTCGCCTGTAGTCATGTGACCCAAAGTGGTCACATGTGTGAAACCAAATCATAACAAACTAGTCATATGACCAAAGTGGTTACATGCTCAAAACCCATGGCCTCAGAGCGAGGTCATGTACAAAAACTCATAAACCAATCATAATACAATAAACAAGTCATATGCGTGAAACCCATGCCCTTATAATGAGGTCATGTGCAAAACATAAATCAGATGACTCGAATGAGTCATATGTGTGAAACAATAACATACCTGTGACTCATAACCATGTGTCACATGAAAACCTTTTCCTCCCCAAGTCACATTCTTGATACTAATCAACAATGAACTCATAAAGGAACTAAAAATTCCATCGATCAAGAGACTGAATCCTATGAATATTCAAGGCTTTGATAGAGTATCGACTCTAGCAGGAGGAAAACTTTACGGGCATCCTATTTCACTTGAAATAGGATGAAACAAATATATGTTTGAAGTTGCGTGCAAAATCGCAGTAGCAGGTAACTATAGGATTATAACCTCTTTTAGGTGTCGGCATTTAAAACACCCCTTATCCAACATTGGAGAAAACACGAAGTAAGAATTCTAAAGCCCTAAATGCAAATGTTGAGTAGAAGAAGAAGACAAAGGAATCGTGGAGATATTCGAATAAGACAACACAGTGTCTAGGACAAAAATGCGATCTAAATAGGTAAAATCGAAACTGTAGAAGACTCTAAGCAGGTCAACATTGACTTGCTCCTAAAATACTACTGGAAATTTAAAAAGATATTTCTCTCTCAAAATACGGCAAAATTAGTACCTCAAAAAACATTCGATTATGAAATTAAGTTAGTTGAATGACCGAAGCCCTCTTGAGGACCAATTTATTCCTTGTCAAACATATATACAACTTTTATTGCTATGGGAATGTCTTAACGATATGTCACCTCAATTAACGATTACAAGAAGTCAATTACTGGTTCATACATCAATTATTTTTACACTAAAAACAGATGCAATACTACGATTGGTCATTGACTACCAAAACCTAAACAAGATAACTATCGTGAACAAATATCTAGTATTATCAATGTCAGGATTATGTGATCGTGTAGCAAAAGCTAGAATAATTTCCAAAATAGATTTGAAAAATGGGTACCACCTTATCAGAATCGTCGAAGTGGACAAATGGAAAATGGCCTTCAGATCATATTATCGACAATACGAATACAATGCCATGGATTTAGGATTAGAGAATGATCTTACTACATTTCAAGACATGATAAATGAGGTCCTATGGGAATTTCTAGACTAAGGAGTCGTAGGTTACTTGGATGACATTCTTATCTATTCTAAGAATAGGAAGTAACATATCGAGCTAGTAACAAAGGTGTTGTAAGGATTAGCAGATTTTCAACTCACCATTGCAATCAAGAAATCTTTCTTCCACATTAAAGATGTGGAATTCTTAGGCTACATGATAGCAGTCAATAGGGTCTCCATGAGTACCCAAAAGGTGGATTCAGCATTAAACTTGAAGTCACCTATGTCGGTCAAGGAGGTTAAAATATTCTAAGGTTTTTGTTAACTTTGTCTGACGTTTTATCGAAAACTTCAACAAGATTTACACTCCAATTAGAGAGAGATCAAAGGGTGAACACAAGAAGTTCAGGTAGAGCCCACAATTGAAAACTGCCTTTCAGGAGCTTAAGAGAAAGTTTACTGGAACTGCAATATTACACCATTTCTGCACAGAAAGAGAAACGGTACTAGAAATGTATACTAGCATCTTGGCTGTAGGTTAAATCCTTTCTTTAACAATTCCCCTGCAGATAGTTAGTTCTTGCTGACGGGGAATGATACTTCTGTTCTTCTTCTTAGTGTTATGATAGCTCCAGGCTGATACCTATGTTACTGATAGTACAAGACCTTAGTCTCCTATCAAAAACTCCTATTGTAATCTTTTTCTAACTCTTGTGGTGAAGAGTTCTTCTTGGCATAACAAATAAAGCCATGATAATGATAAAGAGCATAAAGGTATTTAACTTCATTATAGTAATAAGTAGTAACAGTACTTAGAACAAAGTGTGAAGAACCTATCCTCCTCAGCTCTACCAGCCTCCTTTTATAGTGTTCTTCCTGCTCCAAGTCATGTGACCCAAAGTGATCACATGTGCGAAATCAAATCATAACAAACAAATCATATGACCAAAGTAGTCATTTGCTCAAAACCAATAACCTCAGAGCCAGGTCATGTGCAAAAACTCAGAAACCAATCAAAATACCATAAACAAATCATCTAACCCCAAGAAGTCACATGTGCAAAACAGATGACATCATAACGAGGTCATGTACTAAACATAAATCATATATGCAAGGCATACCAGCAAGGCATGCTTGTAAGGCACACTTACTAGGTGCATGACCTATAACTCACACTCTAGTCATGTACGAAATATAATCATAACATAACGAGTCATATTACCTGAATGAGTCAAATATGTGAAATAATAACATACCTATGACTCAAAACCATGCATCACATGAAAAACCTTTCTTTGCGAAGGCACATTTATGACATTAGCTCTTCTCCCCCTAAGCCTGAGTCCCATCAAGATTTTTGTTCCAGTTTCACTAGTTATTGGTTAGCAGCTGTTATGGACCTCAGAAGCCTACTGAACCTATCATCTCCTATCTGCCATCTTATCCTCACTGATTTCAAGGTGAGGTTTACCATTTTGATCATCTAGCACTGGTTGTAGTTCCGCTGTCTTAGCTCTGCGATAATTGTTTTGTTTGCAGAAATTGTGGTCATGCTCCCGCTATGATTTTCCCAGTGTCCTTCAGTAAGCCTATGTCGACTGCTGACATCCAGTTCCAGATCTGCGGAGGAGCTTTGAGCTCCTCCCTTCCTGGTCCATGTCCTCATAGACCAAGTCTTTTTAGCATTGTCCCCTTCTAACTCTTTCTTCTATCTTCCTGTGGGTAGTATTCTGCAGAGATTTTCGTTACCCTGTACATCCAGCACTTGATTTTGATGTACTATTGCTAGTACTTCTAGGTATGGTGCAGGTGTGGACAACTCTTTTAGCATTCTCTCGGGAACCATTCTATGCCCTCCTTATCGGCAAAGTGTGTTTGACATCCATCATCCTAATGTACCATCCAGGACATGGCATTATGCCGTCCTTGTTTTTCCGTTTCCGTGAGTTCTTCATCGGTCGACCCCATGAATAAGCATTTCTGGCTTGCCTTTGAAAAGTATGGAGGGCTATCGCCCCAGCCCTTGTGCGCTTGCCACGGTGTGAGAGTGTTTCTCTTGCCTTTATCTTACTTGTACGTGATGGTCACCTGGGCTGAGCTTACTTGCATGTCGCTGGTAGAAGGTTAGAAGGGCATCTTGTGCATTTTCACAGTTTTATTCGTAATACCAAGTTTTATTGTGTCGGGTTGAATAACCAGTCCACTTGGGTCTCTATTGGAAGAGGTCCTGAATGGAGCAGGAATTGACTATTTCGTTAAGTTCGTATTTTGGTTCTTTGTCGAGCTCGATCAGAGCAGGATGAATAATTACTGGTAAGGGAAACTTGTTGTTGTATTGTAACTCAAGGAGTCAGATGTGGAATGTGTTGTCTATTGTAACGATCCCCCTTTGGACAGTTAGTTCTTAGCAACAGTGAACGATACTTCTCTTCTCTTTCTTCTTTCTTCATCTTCCGATAACACTAGGCCTCTGCCTATGTTACCGATAGTACAAGACCTCTGTCTTCTATCGGGAACGACTATCGTAAGCTTTCTCTAACTCTTCTTTGTGAAGAGCTTTCCTTCTTGTAATAATAACGTTACAATAAAGGTAAAGATTGTAAAGGTGTTTTATATTCATTAAAGTAATAAGTAGGAAAAGTACATAGAATTCAATCTAATTTTATTTATACTAGTACCGCCGACACCGGCATATGACCAGTCTCCTCCACATCCCAAACAAACAAACTATCTAAAATACACTAACACGGACTGTTCTGCCCTACAACCAGTCCTCCCAAACACAAATCCAAAAATCACTACCTACCTGGGCTCATGGGCGCTCGTGATGGCTAGCGTCACACCAGATTTACGTGTCTTCCCACTCCGCTACCCAACCACCGCTTCATACTCTCACCCCTATCCACCTCCAGTAAAATTTGTCCCACATACTCAACAAAGGAAACATATAGTCTATCCCAACATCCCTCCATCTTCTTATAATGTAGTCCCAGGTCCAAGTACCCCTTGGCCAGAACCCTCCCACAAAATGAACAACGCCCTTCTTTTAACAACTCATTTGTCTTAGCCTACCGCAAAACTACTGACATTCGAGTTGCGAGGACCAGCTTGTCCCATTGCTGGTGCTGAGAATGCCAAAACTGATCGTGACATGTCTGTAAACAGTGGAGCTTTTGCTCAAAGTGTTCGGCGAAGGTGACTCACCTCTGTGTGGCCGCTGCAGAAATTGCAGCCCCACAACAGCGACAGTCGCATCGTCGCTGGTCGGGCAAAAAGAGCCACTTTTTTGGCATGGTTACCAACCCCGGCAGAATGCATCCACCGCTATTATGTCTCTTCTTGCACTGGGTACAGGTCGTAGGGTCCCCTACTGTTGCCAATAGGTCACTTCTCTGTACCATCAGTGTGCTGTCAAAGGGGTTACCAGCCACTACCAGCTCCCCATCCACCGTTTCAACATACCGGGAAATCCCCACGCCTAACCACCTAGGACTCACCCACCAGGACTTCCACCACAATATTGCCGAATCCTTGTATAAGTACTCATCAGTAGGGCGTCCTATAGCATAGCGGGGGTACTCAATCTAGTGGTGTCTGTTATCCTTCTCCTCACAGCTGTCATGACCAACAAACCCCCTCCCACTGAGAATCCTCAGCAAAATGTAGGAATCCCTGCAGGTGAGACCACGAAGATGCCAAGGTGCCCTAGGTTCATGAGCATAATACCCGTGTCTCTCCCTATCGTGCCAGGAACCCCACTATGCTTTTCGCAACTTGCAGGCCAAGGCCTCCTGCCTGATCCCAAAGCTAACCCCTTTCCAGAGCAGAGGGTGCAGTGGGCAATCCACACAGGCCTTAGCCTTTAGGTCTACCATCTCATTGCTGTTGATGCCCATGTGTCCCGGAACCTAGCTAAGGTTGACATGGCTGAATTTGTTAAGTAGTAGTGGCATAACTTCCCACAGTTCAGCCGAATCTCTTCAGAAAACATATTGTCTACCAAGGTAAGTGCTGGAACGCAGTCCAGAAACACATGAACCGGACGTCTCTTGGCCATCCTTTGGTCATGTTGGAGTGTACAGACAATGGCATACAACTCGCACTCAATAATGCTGTAAGACGGGGGAACTGAGCATCCATCGACACGAGTCAGGGTTTCTTTCTCAAATACCGCCCATGCCACACCGGCCCCTTCAGAGGACTTGGATCCGTCTGTGTATATGACTACATTGGAGGTCTTGCAAAGATCTGTGTACAGTGAACGGCAGCGTGTAGCCATCACCGCCTTGCCTTTCCCAATTGCAATTGTGGGGCGGTGGGTGAGCTCCTTGTCCGAAGTCTGCTGATGTGCCACCATCCTTTCCAGCTTCCAACTGAGCCATATCTCACTGAACCACAGGTGTTGATCACAGTACCAGTAGTTAATAAATCGGCTGTAGCATCTCGGCTGCAGATACCTCCCTTGGATGGCAACAGGTGGTGTTCCGAAGTCAGCCAGCAGTATATTGTTTGCCTGCTTTATTGGGGTCCGGAAAACCGATGGGAGGCAGTCGTTGACGTGGACCTGAATCTGTTTCACATACGACCTGTGGTCGGTTACAAATTCTTGTCCGTAATTAACAGTCGGAAGGTAGGCTGCCTGCACCAAGCGGTAAGTCTCCCACGCCCCCAGTCCACCAACACTCACAAACCTTCTCTCCAACGCCGAAATCCTTCTCCGAATACCCAACCCCCTTTCCAACCAGTACTTTACTTGAGAAGAAAAGTTAAGAAATACATTAAACCTATAACCAAGAACCCACAAATCCTCAGAAGGCAAAACCATTTCTCCTAACAACTCCATACCTTCCTACACCCTGTCCCCAAATCCAATCCACAGGGTTTTGAGGGCACTAAACCCCATTCCCCTAGCCCTTGCTATGCGATCGCAATCTGCAAAAGTTTCCCATTCATGGTACCGAGCAGTATTACCAGAGTCTGCAGCCACCATAATGACCCCGTCATCAACGTATGAGACCACTAATTATCAGACCCCGGGTGAGTATCGCATTCGCGGTGTGAATATATCCGCCACGTAGGCCCCACAGAGGAAAGGAGAGAGAGGCGAGCCCTGAGGTACCTCTTTGCTGACAAAGTAGATCTTGGAAACGCATCCATTAAATCGGAAACGAATTGACCAACAGGAAGTCCATCTTCGCACCCACTGACACAGATTCGACGGACACCTCTGGGCAACCAGGAAGTCCGACAGGAGGTTAACATCAATGTTATTGAATCCTTCTTCAACATCCATGGACAAAATCAGCCATTTATAGTCCTTATTATGCCATAGGAATTGAATGACCACCGCCATGACGTCGTGAACCCTCCTCTTCTGGTGAGAACCAAATTGCGTCTCGCCTAGGTCAAGGCACATGGCCAATCTCAGCAGGAGTATGCATTCTGCAACCTTCGCAGGTGTCGGATGGAGGTGTATCATTCTCCATAACTTGACGACATCGTATCTTGGTTTGTCAATTTTTGGTATGAGCACTACCTCTACCATATACCAGTTCAGAATATCATGACGCAGCCTGTACTTGATGGGACATTGCCAAGTCGTTGCATCCCTCCGCTTCCAGAACTGTATGAAAGGATATCCGATATCATGCTCACCTGGACTCGTGTTCGAAAGGGACCTAGCAAGGGCATTCTCCATTTCCTAAGCACTGTCCATATTAACCATGGAGTCCTTCCAAGTGGCAGGATCGCCAGGGAACAGCTGCTGTGCAATCAGGTCGCTGATGTCTGAATGGGTCGTAGCTTAGGACCCATATGGTCGGGCCATGGAGGGAAGTGTTCGATTGGCTTCCAATTTTCGTGCCAGCCGAAATATGTCCGGGTCCTGACTCTCAGCTATCTTAGCCCTGATGTGTTCGAACCTGGCCCTCAACAGGCAAGCCTGGTAAACACTCCTGACCAGCTTGTAGTCCTCCGTCCGCTCCGCCTTGTTCTGGGAGTATGGTCGTAGCCGAGCTACATCAAACCTTATTGTTTCCAACTCCGGTGTCCACCACTCACACCGACCTCTGCCAAGAGAGGCCTGTGGGAGCGCGTCCACCACACACCTCACCCCTTCCCACTACTTCTCATCTCCTACCTCTTCAAGGGCGTCTAACTACTTCCCAACCTTTTCCCAGACTGCTTTTTTCCAAGCTGGCCTCTGACGCATAACATTGTCAGGGAGGTCCACCGTCAGCTTGAGAATTTCAGCAGTGTGGTAGCAGCTAGCAGCATCCATGTATCGATGCCTGACATATGGCGCCCAGTGCAGGCATAGGTCGATTCTGGAAATATCTCGAGAGGTTGACACTGTCGGCGGTACCATATTCATATCACAGACCGGACCATGAACCACTGTTGCAGCCACCGTCCACCTGTATTGTTATGGTCCGCGTTGGGGTCCCAGTCTTGATGTCTAGTATTGAAATCTCCAAACGTGATGTCAGGCTCCCCAAGATCATCCAACCATCGAGTAAACTGGTCTTTGGTATAGTTGGATCGAAAGTAAACTCCAGTGAGTACCCTCTTTACCCCTTTTTCCCAATATCCAATCCGAGCACTTCCTTCCCCATACCCTACTACCTCAAACTGCCCACAAATGTGGGACCGAACAAATACCTCAACACCTGATTTTTCAACAAAGGAAAATAAATCCCACCCATCAACATCTACTGGTACATGTTGCCCCTCCCGATCAACAGGAGGTTCAATAATAAACAACAAATCCACAAAGGAAAACAAATTAAATACCAGCACCCGATTCGGACTACTCCTCCACACGTTTAATGCCAGGGTGGTAATAAGCATTAAAAGGCGGCCTCGACTGATCTACTCGGGCCACAGGGGCCAGAGGCATAGGCGGAGCCGGTATCCGCATCCCGGGCAACTCAACCCGTTTCCTCATCGCGGGGTTTAGTGGTGGTACCGGCCCTAGATTTTAAAGTTCCTCGTGCTGGAGATGGGGATGGTGAAGGCCGTTCTGGTTCCTTACCCTTGGCCTTTTCCGACTTACGGCGGGGTGCCTCATTTTCCTCATCACTGCTGATCTCAACCAGTCTGGGCGTCGGAGACCTCACATGGCTGCAGTTTATTTTCCTTCTATTTTCTTCTGCTCTCCCACCCTACTGTTTCTGTTTTCTGACAGGTTCCTTGGCAGGTCTTGTAGGTCAGGCTGTTCCTTGTCCAGCAGGCGAGGAAGGTGGAGTTGGAGATGATGATTTGATACCTGGGCATTGCTCGTATCCTGTGAAGTGGTCCATCTAGTCATGCAACTAACACTGTCTCCTGGTATGTCCACAGACCTGACCCACTCTTCTGGGACAAGCCAGCTTGCTGCACTTGTGCTCCCGAGAGAAATGCTCTCCAAAGCAGAATCGGTACCGAGGAGGTTAGCCACATGTTGCCTCGAAGTGGCCGGTTTCCATACACTTACCACATACCTTAAGGGGGCGATACTCATCGAAAGCTCGGACGTTACAGGCACCTCCTCGTAACCAAATCCTTCCCTCTGCCAGTCTTTCCTTAATGGACTCATTATTTTCCACCACAAAGCGGATGCCATAACTTGTAGCATTGGCCTGCCTCATGGCATGTATGAATCCCATAATATCGGGCCGGGAAACAGTGACTACTCCAGTATTAGATTGCTCCACATCAGTATGAAGGCCATCAAAAGCCACGCTTCCAGTCCATCCTTCCACCCTCCAAATTGATCCCCGTCCTGTGTCAGCAAGTGTGACACCAGAAACAAAGATCTTTACCTTTTCCAGGTTCCTCAGGAACTCAAACTCCGTGAGTGACAATTCCCTAAGCAGGTGGAACCAGGCTTTATCAAGCTGGCTGCCTAACTCTGTCACAGAGTGTGCTGCCAAAGTCAGGAAGATGCATCCAATTTCTGGCCGGACGTGTCCTACACGAATATAAGGAGCATTTTCCCGTATCTTTCCCTTATTGGAAAAGGTCGTATTGATCAGATTTCAGATTGCCTCAATATCGACGCCTTTTGGTAGGGCAACCTTCTTCCGCATGGCGAAGTGCATGGTGATGTGCCTTCTCCTAGCATTTGTGGTTGGTGACGAGTGCAGCGGTGGCGGTACTGAGTTTAGTGGGTCTAGAGGCCCCATTGGTACCCGATGGTATTCTTGTCTTGTCTGGGCCATGGCTATCTTGACACTAGCCAGGGCTACCGGCCCGGATTGAGTCGCCGTAGTAATAGGTGTCGTATCCTTTCGAGCCGATTCCTGTTCATCAGACTTCTCCTGAGTCTTGGCCGGGGTCGCCGCCTCTCTTTCTACACCAGATCCTCTGGCAGATTTTCTTCTCCTTCTAGCAGTACCACTCAGGCGTTTGCCATGTTTTCTTTGTTCTTTCCTTTTTTCCTCTTCCTCCCCCTCCTCCTCTTTCCAGTGAACAGACTTGCTTTCATCTCCACGGGCTACTTGTAAGACTACCCCCCTTCTCTGGAGGAGTTGCTGATGCTGCTGGCCTGGTGGGATGTGGCCACTGATATGGGCCGGATATGCCATACTCGTTTCTGCGGGCCAGCAGGGTATTTGGGCACGTATGCCATTCGTTTTACTACCTCTCTAAAACAGGCTTTAGAAGTAGGAGCCTCGATAGAGGCCTCCTTTCTCTTAGGAGTAGGGGATGGTAGGGTTTGCTCCGAAGAGACGGCAGAGGTACTGTGAGGTACAGCAGGGAGGGGCGGCGGCGGGGGGACAACTTTACCTGAAGGGCTTCAATTTCCTCCCCTTGTCTACCAACAATGTTGGTCAGTGCTTTTACTGCCCGTTCCATGACATGAACTCGACTCCAGTAGTTTATCCCGTTTCTCAGACCTTCATCATCAAAGGTGGGGCCACTCTTCATCCATGTTTGCACATCCTGTACCATGTCGTCTGCAATCGACCCAGAATCCGAGGAGAGGAGAGGCTGCATATTGCCAGACCTGATATCCTCTAGGCCCTCCAACATGGACCCCATTACACTACCCGAGAGGGGTCCAGGTGAGGGAGTACTACCAGCATCTAGCATCTCACAGATGCCTGCTATGATTGAGTCTCCCTGGGCCACCACAGTGTCGGCGTCCTCTGGTTGGGTCTCTGAGAGCCGAACCTCCAATGGGGTTGACTCGCCACTGGGGGCTTCTGAGTGATCCTCTTGTTGGCCTCCTGGAGGGGACACCCGTCATTCAATAATGGGCTGAGGTTATGAACCCATAGCTGGTGAAGGGGTGTGTATGCTGTCGCCCAAACCAGTCGCTTCCGAGTTGCGCCCGTTATCTAGCTCCATAGGGGTGTCCCTGGCCAGTACCTTTGAGGTGGGTAGGACATGCTCAGTTATAAGCGGAGATGGAGAAGGGAGTGTGGCTTCAATTGTTGATGGGAGTACCACAGGTGGAGGAATGGCCAGGTGCCCCTGGTGAATGCCTAGGGGTAGGCCAGAGAGAGCAGGCACAATCTGTTTCTTCCGTCCCTCATCGACATTAATAGCCCTCAAAAATTGGGGACCAAGGAGAGGAGCAGCAGATCACTTAGCGGGAGATGCCGACCGTGTCTGGTAGCGTGTTCCAGAGGCAGGAGGGTTATAATCCTCATCATCAGGGTCGTACAGCTTGAACTTCGGGGTTTCGTAAAGAGCCCTTTCACCTGAAGACATCCCTACCAGGAAGGACGGTGTCGAGAAGCCGGTCCTGGTATTGTGGGTCTGGCGGAAGAAGTTGGGCATCTTGCTTTGGACAGCACTAGCGAGGGGAGGAGTAGTGGACCAAGAGCTGGCCTCAACTGTGGTGGCAGTTGAGTTGTCCATGGCGGGGAGGACAGAGTATTTAGGACTATAGCCTGAGAATCCTTAGGGTGGGAAGGCACAGGGGCTGGAGAATATTCCGAGCCATGGTCTGAGTTGAACCGAATGAAGAGTCCTGTAGTAATGTCTTTGTTCAAGCCACACGTGGCTGAATAGCCTCTCCCAAATAGGAAACCTCTCAACAAAACCTCCGCTTCATTCATCATGGCAATGGTCACGTCAGCGACCGTTTGCGCAACTAAATTATCAAACTGCGGGTTCACCACGTTCTGACACCTATGGTAGTGGTGAAACTGTAGGAAACCAAAGTTCCTTTTGGGTGCGACATATGACTGTGTAGTAGTGGGGATGAGGCCATGGTTGGCCTCAGTAGCGGGCGCAAGAGACAAGGCCACATGGGTTGTCTCAAGCGAGGAGGAAGGGTTGAAGCCAAAATGAATGGGGGATGACATCCGCGAAGGAGGGGGAGAATCCATGGAAGAGAAGGCTGTCGAAGACGCCATCCTCGCCCCAACTATACTCAGTGATTACCGGGACCAGGCCAAAGATATTTTACACTGAAGTATCTTCTAGGCGAGAACAACTACTTCTAACTGACCGCCTGAAACGAAAAATTCAAACAAGTAACAGTAGATGAAGTATTTACGGCGAGCGAAATAAGGTAAAGTATCGGTGCGCTCACTTCTGACACGGAGTGCAAGCAGTAGGAAAAGTACTTAGAACAAACCATGAAGAACCTATCTTCCACGGCCGCATCGGCCTCCTTATATAGTATTCTTCCCATCTGTAGTCATGTGACCTAAAGTGGTCACATGTGCGAAACCAAATCATAACAAACTAGTCATGTGACCAAAGTGATCACATGCTTAAAACCCATGACCTCATAGCGAGGTCATGTACAAAAACTCATAAACCAATCATAATGCAATAAGCAAGTCATATGACGCGACTGAGTCATATGTGTAAAACCCATGACCTTATAACGAGGTCATGTGCGAAACATAAATCATATGTGCAAGGCTAACCTGCAAGGCACACGTGCAAGGCATACTCGCCAGGCGCACGTCCCAAGACTCATATTTGAGCCATGTGCTAAAGCATCACACATCGCACACATAAACAATCATATGACCCGAATGAGTCATATGTGTAATACTATAACATACCTGTGACTCATAGCTATGTGTTATGTGAAAGTCTCTTTCATGCCAAGCCAGGTTCGTGACATCTATTCACATCAAGGAGGGAAGATTGAGTTTACAAGCACAGTTGCTCACTCGTTCTAGTATCAAGAATGGTCTGATTTTCTTGTAGTCTAATTTCTTTGATACTTGCGTCATATGAATATTGCGTGGTAGCTGCCATATTATATCTCCCTGTTGTATCTTCGGATCCAGTCTTTGATGCTTGTCATATTGTTCTTTTTGCCATTGTTATACTTGACTGATTTCATATCGTAATATCTCATATAGTTTTCCTATATCTCTTTCATATGGTACTATATCGCTAATTGTTTGATTTGTAGTATGACATTGAGGATGTCATCCATAATTCGCAAAGAATGTTGTCATGCTTATTGTTTCCTATTTTCCCTTGTTTTATGCAAACTCAGCCATTGATAACAACTTAGACCAATCATCCTGCTGATAGTTGATGTAGGCACATAAATACTGTTTGAGTATAGCATTTACCAGTTTAGTTTGTCCGTCAGTTTTGTGCGTAAAATGCACTACTTAGCTAATTTTGTGTCCCCATTTCTCTGGTTACTTTCTTCCTTAACCATGATGGAAATAAGGTTCTTTGATCAGTAATGATATTCTTCGGGAGGCCATACAGTCAGAAGACCTCTCAGAAGAATATTTGTATAAAATCTCTTGTATCCATCTTCTTTCTGACTAAAATAAAGTGACTCAACTTGGTTAGGCAATCTACCATGACTAGTATGTAATCGCCTCATTTCAGAAAAAGGTAAGCTGATGAAGAAATCTGTAGCTGTTTCGCAGAGTCATTTGGGAACTTCGTTCGATTTCAGTAATCTGTGAGATGAATCTTTAGCCAATTTTGTTGTTCGGTATATGTTACAACTTTTAACATATCTTTTGACATCTTCGTGCAGGCCTGGCCAACAGGATTACCTCATGATAAATTCTGTAGTTTTATCCCTTCCTCCATGTCCTGTAGCTGAGATGTTAAGATGTTATCATATCATGCTCATTATTATCTTTTCTTTTTCTGAGATCAATAGTTTTCTGTCATACCACATATTTCTGTTTTTCAATTTGCATAAACCTAGGGCAATCCCTTTGATCTTTTTTCCTTCCTCCAATGCTTTTCTTATTGTCTGAATTGTTTTGTTTTCTTCTTTTGCTTGCTTGCTTGATTCCTTTTTCCTCATCTGAGGTAAACTCCATAACATCAATTGCCTTAAAGTAAGCTTTCGGTAATAGCGTGTATGTTTTCTGTTTGATCCTTTTATTTGCTTTTTTTTGTAGTTTGTCTCCTTGTAATCCTGGTAAGAGCATCTGGCTTTCTGCTTTCTTTTCCTAGTTGGTATTCAATCTTAAAGTTGTATTTACTAAGCTATTCCATCCATCCTATCTGTTGCTAGTTTAATTCCTTCGTGGTCATGAATAGGACAAGATTCTTGTGATCTGTAAGAACTCAGACTGGATGGTTATTGTTCAGGATATATCTCCTCTATTTCTTTAATGCGTGAACTATTACCAATAATTCTTTATTTACAACATCATAGTTGTATTCTGCGGGGGTCATAGTCTGAGACCGATAGGATACTGGCCTCTATTTTCTGTCATCACATTGTTCCTACAGTATGCCTGAACATACATACTTTGAAGTATTGGTTGCAATTATGGTTCTTCGGTTTGGGTTGAAATAGACCAGTATTGGTACTGACGTCACATGTATCCTGATGGCATCCTATGCTTTTCGTTCTGTTGCTCTTTATTCCCATTTCTTGTCTTTTTTTGGTCAGGTTATAGAGTGGTTCTCCAAGCCTGCTAAACCGTTCTATAAATCATCGATAAAAGTTGCAAAATCCCATGAAGTAGTGAATGTGCAGTTTGTTGGTAGGTTTTGCCCAATCTCATGTTACTGCCGATTAGACCGGATCGACTTTGACCCCACTTCTGTTGATGAATCTGTGGTATTCGGTTTCTTCCTTATGGAAATTGCACTTTGTTTCTTTGATCTTTATTCCTGATGCCTGTATCGCAGCCTTAATATTACGGACGTTCTTCTGATATTGTTGCATATCTTCTGAATAGATTACTATATTATCTGGGTATACGACACAACATCTATTGAGGTACTTGTTATATACTGGGTTAATTCATTGTTACAATGAAGTCAGTACATTGTTTAACCCAAAGGGCATAACAAGGTATTTGAACATTCCATATCTTGAGGCGAATGTAATCTTCTATTCCTCCCCTGCTTTAATTTTTATATTGTGGTATATATTCTTGATGTCCAATTTAGTGAAGTATTTTGCTGATCGCAATTTATCCAATTTGTCTTTAATCAAGGGTAGTGGATAGTCATGTTTTTTTCTAACTGAATTGAAGGCTCTGTAGTCGACTCACAGTCTCATCTTTACATCCTTCATCTTGAGGAATAGTATAGAAGATCCTCCTGATGGACAGGAGTCTCTGAGCTATCTTCTGTTCAGGTTTTATTAGACGTACTTTCTGAGCACTTCGAGTTCTGCTTCTCCTAGTAGGGATTGTCTTAGGTGGAGACAATCTGATAAACTTCATAATGGTCAAGGCTAATTGAAATTGGTTTCTGTAGACAAAGATTGTCTAGGAAGGCTCTGGTTTGCTCTTTTCGTTTATGACAATTAAGAGCAAAGTAAATTCTGTAAAGTAAAATAGAATTATAAAAACAATATTATATTGTTAAGGTTTTTTCTTCGTTGCTTGATGATGTCTAAAGCTTGGATGGCACTTTGATATTGATATCCCGCGTCTCAGTGTTCGCGGACTACATCTATTTATCATGCCACTATGTACCTTTTTGATTATAACTCGCAATTTCAGATAATCTTGAAAGGTGTGAACATATAGAGACCCTGAAAATCACCACAACAGTCTTGCTAATTATGATATAACTAACTCGGAACCAAACTATTCCCAATAGTAGTTATCCAATCATTAGACTGTTTAGACTTGTAGCCTAGTTCTCAAGTTGAACTGAGTT
Organism: Tuber melanosporum; assembly: GCF_000151645.1. Classification (NCBI taxonomy): domain Eukaryota; kingdom Fungi; phylum Ascomycota; class Pezizomycetes; order Pezizales; family Tuberaceae; genus Tuber; species Tuber melanosporum. Next base: position 320,736 of record NW_003298792.1, read on the forward strand.
GGCTCCAATTGTCTTGGTTGTTGGTGAAATGATTATTTTTATCGGCGGGTTGTATCTGCGAAGATAGTCGTAATCACAACTCTTTGTTAGTCACCTGACTTTAAACCTCCATAACTCCTTGCCTAACTAATCAACATCTTCCCAAAACCTTCCTACTAATTTATAGAAAGCTTTTCTATTGGATTGATAATTATTCCCTCCTTTGGCAATCCTTGGCTGCTTTGGATAACAGGATTTTAATCAATGTTGCAGTGTGGGAAGTTGTCTTTATAAATACGATGTATTTCAAAACCTGGTTGTGATACTCAGTGAAGTCTAATAATTTCTATAGTAGTGTTTCTCGGAGTTTTAGACTCTTCTAGATATTTTAGTGTGGGTGTGAATGTATTGGTCTCTTGCTGAGAGCCTTTATCATTCAATACCATCTCTTTGTACGAAACATCCTGTTACCTATGGCTCATGCTAAAGTTATCACCTCTTTGAAGCCTAGTAACATTCTGCGTAGTTGATGGACTTACTTCATTCCACTTCTCAGACCTAGCCGAAGGTCTCCTGTCCTATATTCTGTGAACAGGAACTGGTCAGATGGACGGTGGCGATGTATATGGTATTATTCTAATACCTTCAAATTTGTAGTATTATAGTCACAGGATGAAACTGAGATTGATCTAGATGATGATGTGCATGCCCAGTAAGGGAGCCAAAGGGGGGTATTGGAGACCAAAGATTCTGATTCCGGGTGAGGTTACTCTACGTTGGGTGACTCCTGGGTATTGGATCTTGGTATTCCTAATACGATCTCCTTCCAGTTAAGCCTTCACCCCGATTTCCTTTTTTGGTACATGACAAAATAATAAAAAGTTAAAACCTTTAAATTTCAAACATTACCTCCTTTATCACCCGATGAGAGTACAGTGAAAAGCCTTCTGCGTTTGCTTGGCTATGGTAGGAAAGCCTTCTCCTCATCGTCCTTGCTTTACCCATCGTACGATTTCTGGATTATCTTGGTGGAACTCTTCTACCATTTCCTTTGCATTCTCCATACCGATAGCAGGTTCCAAGGTGTTCTCATCCTCGGAACAACCTTGCCATTTAACAAAGCATCATAGTTTGTGTAAATCCTAGTAGCGACCATATACTTGTTTTCTATAACAGCGTCTCTCGCTTGTCACAATTTCCTTTATTTCCCATTGTAAGCAGCTTTCAATATACTGTGGTTCCTTGAAAGGTTGTTAT
>NW_003298793.1:0-9823 GCF_000151645.1 Tuber melanosporum
TGCATTCCTCTTTCCACTGCAATCGTATCTCACTAAACCAAGGATGTTGGTCACAGTATCGGTACTTTATGAACCGGCTATAACACCTTCATTGTAGGTACCTTCTCTGAATGGCAATGAGCAGTGTTTCGAGCTCGGCCAACAATATATTATTAGCCAACTTCATAGTTGTTCGAAATACTGAGTAGAGACAGTCGTTAATGAGGACCTGAATTTCCTTTCCATATGACACATGGTCGGTTATAAATTCAATCCTGTAGTAGACAGTCAGAAGGTAGGCTGCCTGCACTAAGCAGTAAGTCTCCCATTCTCCTAATCCCCCAATACTTTTAAACCTCCTTTCCAAAGCTGAAGTCCTCCTCCTGATACCCAATCCCCTTTCCAACCAATACCTTACATGAGAAAAAAAATTAAGAAATACATTAAACCTGTATCTAAGAACCCACAGGTCCTCAGAAGGCAAAGCTATCTCTCCCAACAACTCTATTCCTTGCCACATCCTATCCCCAAATACAATCCACTGGGTCTTGAGAGCACTATACTCCAATCCCCTAGCCCTAACTATGCAGTCACAGTCTGCAAATATCTCTCCCATGTGGTATCGGACTGCCTTACAGAACTCTGCTGCCACCATGATAACTCAATCATCAATGTATGAGACCACCAACTGATGCATACCAGGTGAGTATCGCATTCGTGGCATGAATATATCTACCACATACCTGCCAAAGAGAAAAGGTGAAAGGGACAAGCCCTGAGGTACCCCTTTACTGACATGGTAATACTTGGAAACGCATCTGTTGAAGTGAAAATCAATGGATTGACAGGAAGTCCATCTCTCGATCCACAGGCACAGGTTCGTGGAACATTCCCGGGCCACTAGAAAGTCTGACAGGAGGTCAATGTCAATGTTATCGAATCCTCCTTCGACGTCCATTGTTGAAATCAGTCTTTTGTAGCCTTTGTTATGCCGTAAGAATCCAAAGACTACTGCAATGGTATCATGCACCCCTCGCTTCTGGCAAGACCCAAACTGTGTTTCTCCTGGATCAAGACAAGCAGCCAACCTTAACAGGACTACACATTCCGCAACCTTCACTAGTATCGGGAGAAGAGGTATCATCCTCTAAAACTTAACGATGTTACATCAAGATTTGTCAAGCTTAAATATGAGCACCACCTCAGCCTTATACTAGTCTGGAATATCATAATGTAGCCCATAATCAGCCAAGGATCGTCGTGTTGTTGTATTTCTTCACTTCCAGAACCGTGAGAAGTGATAGCCAATATCATTCTCACCTGGACTCTTATTTGTAGGGGACTTAGTACAGGCAATTTCCATCTCTGAAGTACTATCCATGTCGATCGCAGAGTCCTCCCACGGGATGGGGTCGACAGGAGACAACTGTAGTACAATAAGGTCGCTAATGGCAGAAGGTATAATAGCATGAGACCCATCTGGGTGGAACATGGATGGAAGAGTTCATTTAGCTTCCAACTTCCGTGCCAACCGAAAAATGTCTGGGTACTTGCTCTCAGCTATTTTTGATCTGATGTGCTCAAACCTAGTCCTAAATAGGTACACCTGGTATACACATCTGACCAGCTTGTAGTCCTCCATCCGCTTGGCCCTGCGTTTGGAGTATCGACGCAGCCGAGCTACAGCCAACCTCATCCTTTCCAACTCCGGTATCTACTACTCGCACTGACCTCTCCTAACGAAGGCCTATAGGAGTATGTCCACCACACTTCTCACTCCTTTCCACAACCCCCCATCTTCCGTTTCTTGCAGTACGTCCCACTGTTTCCTAACCTTCTCCCAGACTGCCATTTTCCAGCCTGGCCTTTGATATGTAATGTTGTCAGGGAGGTGTAACGATCCCTCTTCAGATGGTTAGTTCTTGGCGACAGGCAATGATACTTCTCTTCTCCTTCTTCTTCTTTCTTCATCTTACGATAGCACTAGGCCTCGGCCTACGTTACCGATAGTACAAGACCTCTGTCTTCTATCAGGAACGCCTATCATAAGCTTTCTCTAACCCTTCTCCATGGAGAGCTTTCCCTCCACGTAACGATAAATATTGCAATAAAAATAAAGATTGTAAAGGTGTTTTATATTCGTTAAAGTAATAAGTAGGAAAAGTACTTAGAATTCAATCTAATTTTATTTAAACTCGTACCGCCAACACTGTCATACGAAGAGCCCTAGGGCCGGGCCTCCAGGTTGTCGCATTCTGGATACCACTAACTATGGACTAACTAAACCTCCAACCCTGTACCTCAAACATACCCGCACCATGCCCCAACACGAACACTAAATACAAAGCTATCAACAGTAAAGAACAATCCTCCTCAGCCCTGCCAACCTGCCAACCAAGTTACCTGTACAAAATACAGGAATTCCACTACCGCCACCTGAATGTGACCCCGCAAAAACCTCCTCCACAGTAGAAACTCACCCAAGCGTCCCCACTTAATGATCCCAGGACACCCCGCCAACCATCCCAGCACCTATCCCCATTCCCAAACAAAAGAAACACCCAATACCTAAGCGTGTAAACCCGAGGGAAAGCCGACTTACAGGGTGAAGGCTCCCTAGTCAAGGGGGTATGAACCATCATAGAGAATCAAGGGAGTACCACACTGGTAGTACAGCCCAAAAACCTCAACGGAAGCAGCCAGGACGATATAGTCTCCAAGCCGTCGGCACATGACCAAACATGCCCCAGTATTCAACTCTTCCTCTAACTCCTCAGCTCCCTCCGCAGGTGGCGAACCCCCCGTGGACTCTGTAGTACCCGCGAACCGGCGAAGGTGATGACCCTTCCAAGTCGGGGACAAGTGGCACAGGTGAGGTCTGATCTTAGTTAACTTGGCACTTCTTGTTCTTCTTCCTCTTCCCACCCCCAGGTACAGGTCTAGTAACAGGAGTGGATGGGCCACCCTCATCACCACCCACGGCCACAGGAGGGATGCCACCAGAGGCATTATCCCGACCCGCCACAGAGGGCTCAGGCATCTTCCCCGGGGAAACAGGTGATACCACCGTAGCTGGTGTCACCACATCAGGATCCACCCTACCCCTACCAGGAGCAAGTACCTCAACTGGCCCTGACGAATCAGGAACCAGTCCACCCATGCCACTTCCCACAACTGCAGCTGCAGGAGAGGCTGGGATAACTGACAGTGCAACATTCCCCCGAGGGAGCTCCTCTGCTGGGCCTTGAGAATTCTCTGGGTCTAGCCCACACCCCCCAACTTAGACCACCATAGTAATCAAAGCGACCAAGGGGACAGACGAAGAGGGGATAACAGTAGGAGCCTGAGCCACCAACATCATGAGATATCCACGATTGATAGCATGTTCATTCTCGAGTACAGCCGACAAGGCAGATATCACTTTCCCAGCACGATGAAATCGCCGAGAAAGGACGAAGATGTGATGCCGAAGGAGAGAGAGACTTCGGCCTCTAGGGGAAAGTTCTTCGAGACGGCACAAGACAAAACTACTGACGAATGCAGAGCAGACGTGGTGGAGGGAGTGGAGGCTCACTTAGCTATTACGACTATAAGGAGGCAACTGTAATGAACAACCAAAAAGATAAGTAAAAGGAAGAAAAGACTTCCAGCAAATGTAGGAGGAGGTATAACAACAAAGTCCCCAAAAGGGGTTCGAAGTTAAAGACTTGAAGCCTATTGTGAGATAGAACTCAAGGGCTCTGATTGGATCAAGAATGAACCTTCTCGTCCGATACGGGATAAAAGAAGGAGGAAAAGAACTTAGAACAAAGCATAAAGAACCTATCCTCCTTGGCCGCATCGGCCTCCTTATATAGTGTTCTTCCTGACCATAGTCATGTGACTCAAAGTGGTCACATGTGCGAAACCAAATCATAACAAACTAATCATGTAACCAAAGTGGTCACACATTCAAAACCCATAACCTCATAACAAGGTCATGTGCAAAATATAAATCATATGTACAAGGCATACCCATAAGGTACACTCGCAAGGCATTCTCGCCAGGGACACGTCCCATGACTCATAATCGAGTCATGTGCGAAACGTAACATAATAAGTCATATGACCTAAATGAGTCATGTGAAAACCTTTTCCATGCCAAGCCACATTCATGACCGGAGGTCAATAATGAGTTTAAGGGCTTGAGCAATATTCTCATAGCCAGCAGTATTCAGGTACCGATGTCTGATATTCGGCGCCCAGTGTAGGCAAAGGTCGATTCTGGAAATATTGCGAAAAATTGATACCGTTGGAGGACCAGGTTCATATCCCATGTTGGGGCTGTGAACTACCGCTTCAGCCACTGTCCACCCATATTGTTGTGGTTCATGTTGGGATCCCAATCCTGATGACTGGTATTGAAGTTACTAAACACGATGTCTTGTTCTCCGAGTTTGTCCAACCAACCAACAAACTGGTCTTTAGTATATCTAGGTTGAAAGTAAACTCCAGCAAGTACCCTCCTCACCCCTTTTTCTCAATAACTAATATAGGCACTGCACTCCCCGTGCCTGACCATTTCAAAAACCTACTAACATGGGATCGAACAAACACCTCAACACCTGACTTCTCAACAAAGGAAAACATATCCCAACCATCAAGATCTATAGATACATGTTGTCCCTCCAGATCAACCAAAGGTTCAATAATAAAAAATAAATCAACAAAGGAAAACAAATCAAATGCCAGCACCCGATTTTAACTACTCCTCCACACGTTTAATGCCATTTTTGTAATAAGCTTTAAAATGGGGCCTTGACTGATCCACTCGGGCCGCAAGGGCCAGAGGCATAGGGGGAGCCACTATCTTGGTCCCGTACAGTCCAAAAAGTATCCTTTTGGCTAGGTTTGGTGGTGGTGGTGGTTTTCAAAATCCAGCGTGGTGGGGAGTGGGAGGGAGAGGGACATTCTAGTTTCTTACCTTTGACCTTGTCCGACTTACAGCAGAAGCCTTCTTCTTCCTCATCGTGACTGATTTCAACCAGCCTTGGTGTCAGGAACCTCCCATGACTGCAGCTTCTTCTCCAGGCCTTTCTTGCCTGTCCCTCCTGCTTCTCCAGTTTCTTGATAGGTTCCACATGTGGGGCTGTTGTCTGTCTGGGAGGTGAGAAAGGTGGAATTGGGAAGGATGACTTGATTCCTGGGCATCATTCGTATTCAGTAAAGTGGTCCATCTGATTGCGGAGCTAACATTGTCTCCTAGTATGCCCACAGGCCTGGCCCACCCCTCCAGGGCATGCAAGCTTGCTGCACATGTATTGTTGTGAGAAGTGTTCTCTAAAGCAAAACTGGCAGTGGGGGGCAACCACATGTAGCCTCAAAATCGCCTGTCTGCAGACACTTACCACATACTTTAAGGAGTCTATGTTCCTCAAAGACCCAGATGTTGCAGGCTCCTCTTCATAGCCAAATCTTTCCCTCAGTCAGCCTTTCCTTGATGGCCTCATTCCTTTCGACTACAAAGCAGATACCACACGCGGTAGCATTGGCCTTGCTTATGGCATGGATGGATCCTATAATATCGGGCCAGGAAACAGTAACTACACCAGTGTTAGATTGTTCCAAGTCAGTGCAGAGGCCATCAAATGTCACACTCCCGGTCCATCATTCAACCCTCCAGATCAACCCTCATCCTGTGTCAGCAAGTGGGATACCAGAAACAAAAATCTTCAACTTTCCCAGATTCCTCTGAAACTCAAACTCTGGGAGTGACAATTCCCTGAGCAGGTCAAGCCTGGCTTTATTGAGTGGGTTACCTAGCTCAGTAACAGAGTGCGCTAGCAGGATCAGAAAGATATATCCAATCTCAGGATGAATATACAAAGTATGGATGCAAGGAGCATTGCCTCAAATCTTTCCTTGATTGGAGAGGGTCATATTAATTCGGTTCTAGATTGCCTTAATATTAACTCCCTCTGGCAGGGCAACCTCCTTACAGGTAGCGAACTGCATAGTAATATGCCTCCCACTAGTATCTGGAATTGGTGACGATTATGGTGGTACTACTACTAAGTTGAGTATGTCGGGAGGTCTCATCTGGACTCATCGGTACTCATGCCATGCAGGAGCCATAGCTACTTTGACGTAGGTCATAGCCATGGGTCCAGACCGAAATGGTGGAGTGGCAGGCATGGTAATCACAGGAGCCGGTTCCTGCATGTTAGTATCCCTCCCTGGAGTCTTGGCCAGGGTTGCTGATTCCTTCTCACTACCAGATTCCCTAGCAGCCTTCCTTCTCTTTCTGGCAGCACCACTTAGGCTACTGCCACATCTCCTTCCCTGTTTCTTTTCTTCTCCGCTATCTTCTTTCTCCTAGTAGACGGACTTGCCTTCTCTACCACGAGCTATACACAGTATTACCTCCCCTTCACTGGAGGAGCTGCCACTGCTGGACTGGTAGGAGGAGGCTGCCAATGTAGGGTGGGCAGAGGGTATATACTTTTCTTAAGCAGCAGGAGGTTTGGGAACATATGCCATTCAATTCACTACCTCCGTAAAGGAGGCTTTAGTACAAGGAGCTGCCATGGCAGCCTCCTTTCCCTTAGAAGGGGCATGGAGTTGTAGTGTCCCCGAAAAAAAAGAGGGGGTATTGTAGGGTACACTGAGAGGGGGGCGACTGCGGGGGGACAACTTACCCTGCAGTGTCTCCATCTCTTCTCCTTATCTCCTGACAATATCAGTCAGTACCTTTACTACCTATTGCAGTAGGTGTACCCAGTTCTAGTAATTCACTCCACCTTCTAGCCCCTCATTGCCAAACGCAGGGCTATTGTTCATCTAGGTCTGGATATCATGTACTGTGTCATCCTCAATCGACCTGGATTCTGAGGAGAGGAGGGGCTGAGTGTTGCCAGAGTAGATGTCCTCCAAGGCTTCTAACATGGATCCAATTACTCTACCAGAGCATGGTCTGGGGGAAGGAGTCCTTCCTGCATCCAACATTTGACCAACTTCAGCCATGATTATGTCCACCTAAGCCACAGCAGCATCAGCAGCCTCGAGCTGGGTATCTGAGAGTCCAACTTCTAAGGGAGTTTGAGTTTCATGGGTGGTTCCCTGGGAGTCCTCTAGACATTCTCCAAGTGACAAAATCCAGCTTCTATCAAAGGCAGGAGCTGACGATGCTATTGCTAGAGCAAGAGTGTGGAGGCTGTGGTCCAGACTAGTTGCCTCAGAGTTGTATCCATCGTCCAGGCCTATGGAAGTGTCTCTGGCCAATACCAGAGAGGTGGGTAGGACATCTACAGTTACCAATGGAGGCGGAGAGGGAGCTGTGGCCTTAATTGTTGACAGGAGTACCACAGGGGGGAGAATGGCCAGGTATCCATGATGAATGTCAAGGGGCAGGCCAGAGAGGGCAGGTATAGTCTATTTCTTTCATCTCTCATCGATATTGATGGCACTCAAAAACTGAGGGTCTAAGATAGAGCCTACAGATTATTTGATGGGGAATGCTGAACATTTATGGAGGCCTGTCCTAGCGGTAGGAGAGTTGTAGTCCTCATTCTCAGAGTCATTTAGTTTGAACTTCAGGGTTTTGTAGAGAGCTCTTTTGCAAGACAATATTCCAGCCATGAATGAGAGGATAGATGACCAGGTCTTATGAGTAGGAGCCTGGTGAAGGAAACCGAACATCTTGCTTTGGATGGCCCTAGCATGGGGAGTGGTAGCGGACTAAGAGCTAGCCTCAACTGTATTTGCAGTCAAGCTGTTTTTGGCTGGAGGGATGGAGGACTCAGGGACAAATGCCTGAGAATCTTTAGAGAGGAAAAGTGTACAGACCGGAGAATATTCTGAGCTATAGTTGGAGTTGAACTGAATGAAGAGTCCTGTGGTAGTATCCTTGGTCAAGCCACAAGTGGCTGAACAGCAACTCCCCATTAGGAATCCTTTCACCGAAACCTCTACTTCTTTCATCGTAGCAACAGTCGTGCCAGCAACCATCTGCCGAACCAAATCAGCAAACTGTGGGTTTACCGCATTCTGACACTAGTAACAGTGGTAAAACTGTAGGAAACTAAAATTCTCTTTAGGTACAATGTATAAGTCTGTAGTTGTAGAAATGGGGCCGTGGTCTGCCTCTGTAGCAGGCTCCAGAGATAAGACCACACAGACTATCTCAAGTGAGAAGGTGGGGTTAGAGTCGAACCGAACAAGAGAAGACATCCTTGAAAAGTAGAGGGAATCTGTGGAAGTAGAGGCTGTCAAAGATGCCATCCTCGCCCAAGACTACACTCAGTGATTGCCAGCACTAGGCGCTAGATATCTCACACTGAAGTGCCTTCTAAGCGACAACAACTAACATCTAACCGACTGCCTGAAACGAAAAACACAATCAAGTAACAGTAATGAAGTATTTATTGTGAGCGAAATAAGGTAAAGTATTGGTGTGCTCACTTCTGACAAGGAGTGCAAGAAGTAGGAAAAGTACTTAGAATTCAATCTAATTTTACTTTTACTAGTACCGCCAACACTAGCATATGACCAGTCTCCCCCACACCCCATAAAAAAAAAAATTTATCTAAAATACACTACTGTGGAATATTCTACCACACAATTGCTCCTTTCAAATATAAATCCAAAAAATCACTACCTACATGGGCTTATAGGAGTTCACAACAACTAGTGCTGTCCTGGATTAATGCGTCTTCTCATCCCACAACCTAACCACTGTCTCATACCCTCACCCCTATCCACCTCTAACACAATTTGTCTTACATACTCAATAAATGAAACATATAGTCTATTCCAACATCCCTCCGTCCTCTTATAGTGCAACCCAAGTTCTAAGTAACCTCCCGCCAATACCAAACCAGAAAAAAGGCAACAGCGTTTCTGAGTAACTCGTTTACCTTAGCCAACCTCAAAACTACTGATGTCCATGTTGCCAGGTTCAACTCATCTCACTCCTGGTACTGAGAATACTAGAACTGATTGTGACATATCTGTAAATACCGGGGCCATTTCTTGAAATGTTTGACAAAGGTGGCATGCTTCTTAGTTGCCACAGCAGAAATGGCAGTACCACAACAGGGACACTCGCACCTTCATTGGTCAGGTAAAAAGAACCACTTCTTTGGCAATGTCATTTCTCCTAGTAAGACGCAGCCACTACCGACATACTTCTTCTCATACCAGGTACAAGTAATAGGGTCCCTTACTACTGCCATCTCGCTGTCCCTTTCCACCAGTAATATGCCATCAAAGGGGTTACCTGCCACAAATAGCTCCCCATCTACGAACCCAACATGACAAGTAATTTCCAAGCCCAACCACAAATGATCTACCCACCAAGGTTTCCATCTCGAGACTACCAAATCCTTATACAAGTCTTCATTAGCGCGACACCCTCCAGCATAGCTGGGACACTCAGTCAAGTGGTCTCTATCCTTTTTCCCATCACAGCTGTCGTGGCTGATCATTCCTGTCCCATTGCGGATTCTCAACAAAATATATGAGTCTATACAGGTTAGGCCCCAGAAATGTCGTGGTACTTTTGATTCACCAGCATAGTACATGTGTTCTTCTCTAGCATACCAGGTCCTCCATTCCCCCTTCTGTAGCTCCTGAGCCAGGGCCACCTGACCGATCCTATAGCTAACCTCTTCCCAAAGCAAAAGGTGTAAGGGACTCCAACACAGGCCTTAGCCTTCAGCTCAGCCATCCTGTTGCCGTTAATACCCATGTGACTGGGGACTCAACCGAGACTGACATGAGAGAAGGTATTTAACAAGGGCACCATCACCTCCCACAACTCAGCCAAATCACCATCAGGTTTTGCGCTATCCTAGTGCGAATCGTG
>NW_003298793.1:10597-12544 GCF_000151645.1 Tuber melanosporum
ATAGTACATTGTTAGCCAACTTTATAGGTGTTTTAAATACCAAGCAGAAACAGTCATTAACATGGACCTGGATTTTGCTTCACATAAAATGCATGATCAGTTACAAATTCAAGTGCATAGTTGACAGTTGGAAGGTAGGCTGCCTGCACCAAACAGTAAAGTCTATCATGCTCCCAATCCCCAACACTTCCAAACCTTCTTCCCAAAGCTGAAATCCTCCTCCTAATACTCAGTCCTCTTTTCAACCAATATCTTACATGAGAAGAAAAGTTAAGAAATAAATTAAACCTATACCCAAGAACTCGCTAGTCTTTTGAAGGTAAAACAATTTCTCACAATAATTCTATTCCTTCCCATGTCCTAACTCTAAAACCAATCTACTGAGTCTTGAGGGCACTGAACCCCATTCCTCTCGCCCTGACTATGCGATCACAGTCCCCAAATATCTCTCCTGTGTGGTATCGGGCCACCTTACAGGACTCTGCTGCCACCATGATAACTCTATCATCAACATATGAGACCGTCAACTGACACATACTAGGACAGTATTGCATACGTGGCGTGAATATATCTGCCACGTACCCACCAAAGAGTAAAGGAGAAAGGGGCACGCCCTGAGGTACCTCTTTACTGACATGATAAGTGCAGGAGACGCATAGGTTGAAGTGAAAATAGACCGACCGACAGGAAGTTTATTGCCGGATCTACTGATACAGGTTTACGGGACATCCCGAGGCTACCAAAAAATCAGACAGGAAGTCAACATCAATATTATCAAACTCTTCTTCGACGTCCATTGACAGTATTAGCAGCTTGTAGCCTTCATTATGCCATAAGAATTCAAAGACTACTGCCATAGCATCATGGACTCTATATTTTCAGCAAAATCTGAACTGTATTTCTCCCAAATCTACGCAGGCAGCTAGTCTTAATAGGACCATTTATTCCACTACTTTTACTGGTGTCAAGAGGCGATGTATCATCCTCCAAGACTTAATGACGTCATATTTGGGTTTATCTAGCTTAGTTATGAGCACCACCTCAGCCTTATGCCAGTCAAGAATATTGTGCTGTATCCTATAATCAACCAGGTGCCTCAATGTTGTCGTATCTCTTCGCTTTCAAAATCGGAGGAAGGGATAGCCAATATCATCCTCTCCTGGTTCTGTATTTGTAGGAGACCTGGCGAGGGCAATTTCCCTCTCTTGAGTACTATCCATGTCGATCTCGGAGTCCTCTCAAGGGGTGGCATTGACAGGAGACAACTGTTATGTGATCAGGTTGCTAATGTCGGAATGTGTAGTAGCATAAGACCCATCTGAACTAGACATTGACGGGAGGGTTCACTTAGCTTCCAACCTCTGTACCAACCGAAAGATATCTGGGTCCTGGCTCTCAGCTATCTTTGATCTGATGTGCTCAAACCTAGCCCTCAACAAGCACACCTGGTATACCTGTCTGACTAGCTTGTAGTCCTTCTTCCACTCCACCCTGTGTTTGGAGTATCAACGCATCTGAGTCTCATCCAACCTTATCCTTTTCAACTCCAGTATTCACCACTCGCACTAACCTCTACCAATGGAAGCCCATGGGAGTGCGTCTACCACACTTCTCACTCCTTCTCACAACCTCTCATCTTCCACTCCTTGCAAGGTATCCAACTGTTTTCCAACCTTCTCCCAAACTGCCTTCTTCTACACTGGCCTGACGCATGATATTATCAGGGAAGTCAATTGCCAGTTTGAGGGCTTGAGTACTATGCTTGCAGCCAGCAGTATCCAGGTACTGATGTTTAACATAGGGTGCCCAGTGCAGGCAAAGGTTAATTCTGAAAATGTTGAGGAAGATTGATACTGTTGAGAGGATCATGTTCATATGGCGAGTCAGGGCTGTAAACCACTGCTTCAGCCACCGTCTGCCCATGTTGTTGTAGTCTGTATTGGGGTC
>NW_003298793.1:13724-123364 GCF_000151645.1 Tuber melanosporum
CGAACCTGCGCTATACGACAGCCGAACGATTTGCAAGATGGGCAATCGATAAAGAAAGCAAATTAAACATGGTTTGAAGCAACTCGGAAAACACTATAGCTCACACGGTGGCCCAATCATCCAGGAATGTACATGGGACCTTCAAACTACAAGCAACTCGAGGAGAAAGTCGAGCATTACCACCAGGCGAGCCAATGGAGTTAGACAAATCAAGAGTAGGACCTACTCTGAACCTGTCTAAGGAAGAATACGCCAGAAGAATGAACGGGAAACTCTGCCTGAGGTGCGGAAAAGCAGGACATTGGATATGAGAATGCAGAAGCCGACCCGACAACGGATACCAAGGAAACAGAGCTGCTGGAAATAATCATCTCCAAAATCAAAAAAGAAGCAACATCTGTTAAATGATAGCAGAGGATTGACCGGCGGAAAACGACAATGGTTCCCAGTAAACGGTGGTTTGGGAGACCCAAGATGTGGACCTGGAAAACCCATCAAGTTAGCGAACTACTACACGGCACTACACACGCAAAGAGGAGAAGAAGATGGAGATCATGTGATGATCAAAATGAAGATATACAACGAAGAAAACAAAGAAACAACAATATATGCAATGCTCGACTCTGGGGCCACCGAAGACTTCATCGACAAAGAAATATGCGACAAATACAGCCTCCATATCAAACAAGTGAAGAATGGACTGGTGGGAGGAAGCTGCTGACATAGGATGAGCTGAGTGTGTCTGCTTTTCTTGAGCAGCAGGAGGTTTGAGCTCATATGCTATTTATTTCACTACCTCCGTAAAGGAGACTTTAGCAGTAGGAGCCACTGTAGTAGTCTCCTTTCCCTTAGATGAAGTAGGGGGTGGTAGTGTCCCTGAAAAACCCGAGGAGGTATCGTGGAATACAGCAGGATGGGATCTATGGTGGGAGGATAACTTACCCTGTAGGGTCTCTATTTCTTCCCCTTATCTGCCGGCAATATCAGTTAGTGTCTTTACTGCCCATTCTAGCTGGTATATCCCGCTCAAGTAATTCACCCCACCCTCTGGCCCTTCATTGCCAAATGCCTAGCTGTTATCCATCCAAGTTCAGATATCATGTACCATGTCATCTTCAATAAATCTGGATTGCGAGGAGAGGAGGGGCTGAGTGTTACCAGACTGGATATTCTCTAGTTCTTCTCACATGGATCCAATTATGCTACACGAGTGGGGTCCGGGAGAGGGGGTCCTACCTACATCCAACATCTCACAAACTCCAACTATGATTAAGTTCGCCTGAGCCAGAGTAGCATTGGTGGCCTCAGGCTGGGTATCCCGAAGTTGAACTTCCAGTAGGGTTTGTGTATTACGGGGAATTTCCTGGAAGTCCCCTGGACATTCCTTAAGCGACGAAATCTAGCTTCCGTTGAATGTCAGTGGTAATGATACTATTGCCAGAAAGGAGACGTGGATGCCGTCACCTAGGCCAGTCGCCTCAAAGTTGCGTCCCTTATCCAGGTCCATGGGAGTGTTTCTGGCCAACACTGCAGAGATGGGTAGGACATCTTCAGTTACCAATAGAGGTAGAGAGGGAGTTGTGACTTCGATTGTCAATGAAAGTACCACAGGGGGGGAAATGGCCAGAGGTCCGTGATGAACGTCAAGTGGCAGGCCAGGCAGGGCAGGAATAATCTGTTTATTTCATCCTTTATCAGCGTTAATGGACATTAAAAACTGAGGGCCCAGGATGGGGCTAGTAGATCGTTTGATGGAAGATACCAACTATTTATGGCAGTGTGTCCCAGCAGCAGCAGGGTTGTAGTTCTCATCCTCGAAGTCATCTAGTTTAAACTTAGGGGTTTTGTAAAAAGCTCTTTCAACAGTTAACATCCCAGCCAGGAATGAGGGAGTAGATAAGCTGATCGCACAGGTAGGGACCTGGTGGAGGAAACTAGGTATCTTCCTTTACACAGCCCTAGTGAGGGGGAGGGTAGCAGACCAAGAGCTGGCCTCAACTGTAATTGGAGTCATGCTGTCTTTGGCAGGAAACATGGAGGATTTAGGGACAATAGCCTGAAGTCTTTGAGGGGGAAAGGTGTGAGAGCTAGGGAATATTCTGAGCCATAGTCGGAGTTGAACTGAACGAAGAGTCTCATAGTAGTGTCTTTGTTCAAGCCACTCTCCATTAGGAAACCTCTCACCAAAACCTCTACTTCTTTCATTGTACCAATCATCGTGCCAGCGACCATCTACCCAATCCAATCATCAAATTGTGAGTTCGCCGCATTCTGACACCCATGATAGTAGTGAAACTGTAGGAAACTAATATTCCCTCTAGGTGCAATATATAACCATGTAGTTTTAGAGATGAGACCACGGTCAGCCTCAATAGCAGGTGCGAGAGACAAGGCTGCATGCACTGTCTCAAGCAAAGAGGATGCATTTGAGTCAAACCAGACGGGAGACGACAACTGTGAAAGAAAGTGAAAATCTGTGGAAGAGGAGGTTGTCGAAGACGCCGTCCTTGCCTGAACTACACTCAGTGATTACTGGGACCTGGTCATGAATATCTCACACTGAAGTATTTTCTAGGTGAGAACAAATAACTTCTAACCAACCACTCGAAACAAAAAACACAAACAAGTAACAGTAGATGAAGTATTTATCTCGAGTGAAATAAAGTAAAGTATTGGTATGCTCACTTCTGACAAGGAGTGCAAGAAGGAGGAAAAGTACTTAGAATTCAATCTAATTGTATTTAAACTTGTACTACCAACATTGGCATACGACAAGCCCCCGCCGGAACAGGAATACTACTAACCGGTATATGACTAATCCTACGCTAACCAAGTCTACAGTCCCGCACCTACCATCCCTAAGTCATGCCAGCATGGAAACTAATTACAAGACCATCAAACAACCCAGCGCCCACCCCAGTCCAAGTCTGTAGCCCCTCTGGTATAAAGCCAACCAGCACTAAACATAGCCGAAGCCGAGTAACAGACCAACCCAACCAGGTTCCTCGTCCAACAAATATAAAATCACTACCACCCAGTCTGAATACCATTCTGTGAAACCTCTACTATGGTAGAAAACCAACAAACACAAACTAAACCTACAGGTGATACAATGGCAGGGAGGAGGCAACCAACATGTTAACCTCTTGCACCCGCATGCCAGGCTGTTCACTCTATGAACCCACTTTGCCAGTTGCCTCTGAAGAGCATACCGGTAAGGAGGACCTGTACCTGCTACCTGTCCCCCAAACAAAACAACACAAATATAGGAAATACATAGAGGTAGTAACAGACCAAGAAGGTCAGTAGGGCCTATCTCGTACCCGTGGTGCCATGCCTCCTCCTGCCAAACCCGCAGCCCAACCAAAGAAATCAAACAAACTATACAAATCCTAGCACACAAGACCTAAACAAGTCCAATCAGGTGGTCACAATCCACTATCTACACAGGTGGCTATCAGCTAGCCGGTCCATCAGGGAGCTTTACAGCACTCAACAGCTTCTTCCAATAGCCCAGGCCAGACTGGAAACAATTAATTAGACCTCACCCAACCTGATGCAGGCCTGACTGGTGCTCTCAGGTGCCTCTCCCCCCCTAATCAGTCCCCCCCAAGCCCCACACACCAGACACCACAGAGTCCATCAAGCCTCCCCAGCCCCTCAGACAGATTAACTATCCAACAGCTACAGGACAGCCCATACCTAGCCCCATCAGGCAGCCCCTGGTCTTGGCCACACTAACAGAACCCCGACTCCCAGTACCTTGTAGCCGAGGGAGGCCCACTAGCCACAGGCAGAAGCCACAAACGAGACAGTACTAATACTTGAAGGCACTGGTACCAGCTATACTGTCCAATCCAGTCACACCAAAGTTCAACCAACTTGGGAAAGAGTTGGCAGAGCCAGCTAAAGCCAGCTCCACAGGTCCGGCAACAGGCACAGACTGAACGACGAGCAAGAGGCACCCCCAACTGAGGCGATATGAAGGGGCAGGGCAAGCGAACAGATGCAGACAAATAGAAGGTAGGCCTCACTTGCAATAGGTGAAGCCACCAACCACAATCCACAACTGAACCACCCAAACGCACAGACAACGTGCATGCCTAGCAGCCAATCGTCTTATACTACCCCAGGCAGTAATAATAAACTCACACTATGGGATAAGATTTTTCAGAGTCAAAGTCATCTCTACCGAGGCGAGGAGGAGACACCTGACTAAACCACCATAAATGCCGCAAGAACAAAACTCGAAGGGAACGGTGATAAACAACATCGTAAGATTTCGACCATAGAATCATAACATAATGAGGAGGGGCTAGGCAGGCACTGCCATGCCATCTGAAAAGTGATGTGACCGGTACGACGTGTTGAGGACGCAGGATAGTCATCAAGCAAACCCACGGGTGTTTTCTATTGTGAGAACTAAGGACTTCACTAAAACCCAACAAAAGGCATGAGCTGGCCCAGAGAACGACACGGGTGATCCCCCCGAATACAAAGTTCAATTTCCCCGATACAACGCAAAACTTGCGAGTAGATGATAGACAGGAAGCCAAAGACATTTTACCGAAAGGGGCTCATAAGCGACAGTGATGAGTAGCTCGAAGTGCCAGCATCGTGAGATAACCAACAGTCAATGAAACAAGACGCAAACAAGTAATCTGCCACGCAATGCCAACAGACTTCAAAACCAAGAACTCCAGGAACTACTGAGCAAACTCAGATATCTCTCCCAGAATCCGAGGCATCAAGGCCCATCGTGGGTGCAAAAGAAATACTCAGGGCAAAGCAACAGTTAGGACGAGGAAAAGTACTTAGGACAAAGCGTGAAGAGCCTATCCTCCTCTGTAGTACCAGCCACCTTATATAGTCTTCTTCCTACCCCAAGTCATGTGATACAAAGTGGTCACATGTGTGAAACCAACTCATAACAAACTAGTCATAGAACTAAAAGTGGTCATATGTGTAAAACCCATGACCTCGTAGCAAGGTCATGTGACAAAAAAACTCATAAACTAATCATAATGCAATAAACAAGTCATATGACCCAAAGTGGTCACATGCACGAAACCCATAACCTCATAACAAGGTCATATGCAAAATATAAATCATATGTGTCAGGCATACCTGCAATGCATACTTGCAAGCCACACTCACTAGGCGCATGTCTCATGACTCATACTTAAGTCATGTGTGAAATATAACAAATCATAATATACGAAATAATATGACATGAATGAGTCATATGTGCAAAGCAATAACATACTGTAATGATTCCTCCTTGGATAGTTAGTTCTTGGCGATGGAGAACTATACTTCTCTTTTGTATTTTTTTCTTTAATCTTACAATAGTGCTAGGCCTCTGCCTACGTTACCGATAGTACAAGACCTTTGTCTTCTATCGGAAATGCCTATTGTAAGCTTCCTCTAACTCTTCTTCATGAAGAGCTTTCCTTGGCGTAATGATAACGTTGCGATAAAGATAAAAATCTTAAAAGTATTTTATATTCATTAAAGTAATAAGTAGGAAAAGTACTTAGAATTCAATTTAATTTTATTAAAACTCGTACCACCAACACTGGCATACGACGAGCCCCCGCCGGCACAGGGATACCGCTAACCAGTATACCACTAATCCTAAGCTAACTAAGTCTACGACCCCGCACCTACCATCCCTAAGTCATGCCCGTATGGAAACTAATTACAAGACCATCAAACAACCCAGCACCCGCCCCGGTCCAAGTCTATGGCCCCTCTGGTATGAAGCCAACCAGTGCTAAGCATAGCCGAAGCCAAGCAAAAGACCGACGCGACCAGGTTCCTGGTCCAACAAACATAAAACACTACAACCCGGTCTAAATACCATCCCAAATACCTCCACCACTGTAGAAAACAAAACAAAACACACAAACTAAACCTACAAGCGACACAATGGCAGGGAGGAGGCAACTAACATGTCAACCTCTCGTACCAGCATGCCAGCCCGTCGACCCTGTGAACCTACTTTACCAGTTACCTCCGAGGAACATACAGGAGAGGAGGACTTGTACCTACTGCCTGTCCCCCAAACAAAATACTATAAACAAAGGAAATACATAGAAGTAGTAATAGACCAAAAAAGGTCAGTGGAGCCTATCTCCCACCTGTGGTGCCATGCCTCCTCCTACCAACCCCATAGCCAAACCAAAGAAACCAAACAAACCCCACAAAAGTTCAGCATGCAAGACCCAAACAAGTCCAACCAGGTGGTCACAACCCACTAACCGCACAGGTAGCCATAAGCTAGCAGGTCCATCAGAGACCTTACAGCACTCAGCAACTTCACCCAACAGCCCAAGCCAGACTGGAAACACTTAATTAGACCTCGCCCAACCTGACGCAGACCCGACCGGTACTTGCAGGTGCCTCTCCCTCCCCAATCAGCCCCCCCCAAGCCCCACGCACCAGACGCCACAGAGTCCATCCAGCCCGCCCAGCTCCTCAGACAGATCGACTATCCGATAGCCACAGGACAGTTCATACCTAGCCCCATCAGGTAGCCACTGGTCTTGGCCACACCAACAGAGCCCTGACCTACGGTATTTCGCAGCCGAGGGGGCCTACCAGCCACAGCTGGGAGCCACAAGGGAGAAAGCACCAATACTCAAAGGCAACAGCACCAGCCACACCATCCAACCCAGCCAAACCGAAGTCCAACCAATGCGGAAAAGAGTAGGCAGAGCCAGCCAAAGCCAGCCCCACAGGTCCAGCAATAAGCACAGACCGAACGACAAGCAAGAGGCAACCCCAACTGATGCAACAAGATGGGGGAGGGCAAGTGAACAGGAGTAGACAAACAGAAGGTAGGCCCCACTTGCAATGTGTGAAGCCGCCAACCACAGTCCACAACCGAACTACCCAAACACACAAACAACACAAGTGTCTGGCAGCCAATCGTCCCACACCACTCCAGGCAGAAATGAAAAACCACACCAGGGGGTAAGATTTTTCAGGGTCAACGCCATCCCCACTGAGGTGAGAAGGAGACACCTAACTGAATCACCGTAAATGCTGCAAGGACAGAAACTCTAAGGGAACAGTAATAAACAACATCGTAAGATTCTGACCGTAGAAATGAAAACATAATGAGGAGGGACTGGGCGGGCACCGCCCTGCCACCTCAGGAATGATGTGCCCAGTACGATCAGTTGAAGCTTGGGAAGGTCATCAGTCTAACCTAAGGACGTTTTGTATCGTGAGTACTAAGGATTCCGTTAAAACCCAACAAGAAACATGAGCTGGCCCAGAGAATAACATGGATGATCACCCTAAATACAATGTTCAATCCCCCTAATCGAACGCGAAACCTGTGAGTAGATGATAGACAAGAAGCCAAAGACATTTTATCGAAAGAGGCTCGTAAGCGACTGTGATGAATAGCTCGAAGTGCCAGCATCGTGAGATAACTAGCAGGCAACAAAACGAGAAGCAAACAAGTAATCCACCACGCAACACCTAACAAACCTCAACACCAAGAATCCCAGAAACTACTGAGCGAACTCAGATATCTCCCCCAGAATCCAAGGTATCAAGGTCCATTGTGTGTATGAAAGAATTGCTCGGGACGAAGCAACGGCAAGGATGAGGAAAAGTACTTAGAACGAAGAGTGAAGAACCTATCCTCCTCGGCCATATTGGCCTCCTTATATAGTGTTCTTCCCACCCATAGTCATGTGGCCCAAAGTGGTCACATGTGCGAAACCAAATCATAACAAACCAATCATGTGATCACAGTAGTCACATGCTTAAAACCCATGACCTCGTAGCAAGGTCATGTGCAAAAACTCATAAACCAATCATAACACAATAAACAAGTCATATAACTCGACTGAGTCACATGCGTGAAACCCATGACCTCATAACGAGGTCATGTGCGAAACATAAATCCTATACGCAAGGCATACCCACAAGGCATACTCGCAAGGTATACTCACCAGGTGCAAGTCTCATGACTCATATTTGAGCCATGTGCGAAAGCATCACAAATCCCACACATAACAAATCATAAGACTCGAATGAGTCATATGTGTGAAACAATAACATACCTGTGACTCATAACTATGTATCATGTGAAAACCTTTTCCGTGCTAAGCCATGTTCGTGACACTTACCTATAACTCATGATCATAAGACATGTGAAAAACCTTTTCCTCGCTAAGCCACATTTGTGACACCCCCTTACAAGGCCCCCACATCATCATACATATCAATCTCAGTTGAGTCCTGTCACTATAATGCCACAGAATTAAAGGTGTCAGAATAATACCGTATACATCACCGCTGTCCATCTGACTGGGTTTTGTTCACAGGATATATGTGAGGGAACCTTCAGCTAGGTCTGGAAAGTAGAACGGAGTGAATCCGTCAACTACGCAGAGAGTTACTAGTCTTCAAAAATGTAATTTCTTTGGCAAAGATGTTAGGTAACAGGATCTTTTCACATAAAGAGATGGTATCGAATGATAAAGGATCTCAACAAGAGACCAATACATTCACATCTACTCTACAATAACCAGAAGAGTCTAAAACTCTGAGAAACACTACCATAGAAGCCAATGGACTTCACAGAGTGTTACAACTAGGTTTCGAAACATGTTGTAGATGTGGAGGTCACTCCCCATACTACAACAGCGATCGAAGCCCTGTTATCCAGGGCAAATAAAGGTTGCTGACTGAGAGATTATTTTCCAATTCGGTGGAATAACTTCTTGTGAATTAGTAGAAAGTCCCCCGAAAATATCTGTTAGTCAGGTAGGGAGTTATGAAGGTTTGAAGTCAGGTGACCTGAAAAGGTTGTAATGACAACTACCTTCGCAGATATAACCCGCAGATGAAACTGATCATTTCATCAATGATGGAGACAATTGGGGCCAACTCAGTTCAACTTGAGAACTAGGCCTTAAGTCTAAATACTCTTATAATCGGGTAATTACTATTGAGAACAGCACGGTTCTTAGATAGTTATATCATAATTACCCAAGAGGGTGTGGTGATTTTCAGGGTCTCCAGGTGTTCGCACCTTTGAAGAATACCCGACGTTGTGAGATCTAATCAGAGAGGTACATAGTTGTATAATAATATAGATGTAGTCCATAAACACTCAGATGTGGAATATAAATATCGAAATGTCTTCCAAGCTTTAGACATCAACAAATAACGGAGAAGAGACCCTAACAATATAATATTGTTTTTACAATTCTATCTTACTTTACCATTTTTACTTCACCCCCAGTAGTCATAAACGAAATGAGTGAATCTGAACCTTCCTAGACAATCTCTGTCTAGCGAAACGAATCTTGGTTGGCCTAGACAACTCTGGAGTCTATGAGGTTGTCTCCACCTAACATTAACTACCTGAGCACCTCTTCCCCACCCCAAAACTAGCATCCCCTCAATCTATACTCAAGTACGTTGTGAATGTTGAAAGTCTGAGGGAGAAGATATGGATAGTCAGAAATTGCCAGAACTTGGAAAATATAGATTAGACTGTACTACTAGCAACTAATACTCCTACTGTAACTCGAGTAACATGGTTAGCTAGCCGTCGAATCTCACATCTCCTACCTATACAAGTAACCAGTTACTTAGCACCTCCCCAACCTAGGCCTTGTTTGGCACACTACCGTAGTATCGTATTATGAAAAACTCCCATTGTCTCCATCTTTTGCGAACTCTTTGACTACGGTAGAGAGCATAGGGGAAAAGAAATAAAAAAAACCATATCCGAAGTGAAATTTATCACCTTACCGGCCACTATGACGAGAACCAAGATCTCTTGAGACAGCTGCATACAAGGTTGAGCCATGCCAAAAACGGGGGGCGAAAAAAATGCCCTTTTTTTTTTCTTTCTGGCGTGTCAAATAGAGCCATATTACAGTATTATAAAAATTTAATAATGCCATTTTTCTCACCGACTTAATTTTTGCTATCATGAAGCTCGAACTCTCTCCCTTTAACCAAAGTGCACATATCATACCGGTAGCAGTTACCCTAAAAAAGAAAACTCCAACAGAATTGTTTTCATACCAATCTCTACCGTTTATTCCCTCTCCCCAAAATATGCCTATGATATAAACGCTTTCCTTCCCCCTATTTCCTTTCCATCCCTTACCCTGCCTACCCTGCCCCCCCCCTATGGGTTGATTAATCCGGTATCATACTAGAATGACCCCAAAACTATGGAAAAATTAATAACTTTTAACGAGTGCTTTCTAGAGAAAAAAAAACAGACCCAAAACCAATCCGAACAAATTTTTTCAAAAGAAAAAAATCTAAAATAAAAATAAAAATAAAAGCAGTGTAACGCCCTATGAACCCATTTTAAAGGGGGGGAAAGGGGGAAGGTGGAAAAAGAAAAAAAAGGAAAAAAAAGGAAAAACACAATCCAAAAAAGTAGACGGGAAGAAAGTATTGACGCGGTGTCATGCGGGAACCCACCCCATGCCATCCATACTCCGCCCTCCAGGATCCACCCCCAAATATACAATCTAATCCAACACCCAATATTCACAAGTAAAAGGCATGTACAAGAACTCCCCTATTTTTGCCTCCTCAGAATGCACGTGAACAACCACAGTCAGAGAGACCAGTGGAAGAGAGGAGATTAATCACCACCAATGCAACAAGCGGAAGACATTGTAGAAGAAACCGCCCGATTCAACGCTGTAATATCTCTCGGGTTCTCGGACATGGTTTTTCAACTGCTCCGCTTCTGCACCAGCCGGGACATCGTTGGCTAGATCCCAAGTCTTGCTTTTGGTGTTCCACCGGTGACTGTTTGGGGCGTAGTGTTAACGGACTTTTCGGAATAATACTTGGGCGGGGCTTGGAGGAACGGAGTAAGCATACCCTTCGTACTCGGTCACAACCAACGCTTTCGCCCTGTACTCCGTGATGAGAATTTCGTCGAAGCTGTAGGGAATCTTCGCGGGAACACCTTCGAATGTGGTGTCGCGGAGTGGCCAAATATCATTGACCTGTAGCAACCCAATTAGCCGTGCGAATTTGGTGGCTTGGTGAGGACCGAGGGGGGGGCAGGGAAATGCGCAAGCTTCCCCTCCCGTCGCCCTCAATTAGTGTTTCGGGCGCTTACGTGGTAGCGGTGATAATTCTTGCAATTGAGGATGTCAGGCATCGAGTCAGGCTGGGTTTCCGCGATGCCGGTGATATCAATGTACAATCCGTTTCGGACATCGACCCATCTCGCGTCAATAACATTCATTCCATCGCCCCTAACCCTTTGCCAGATCCACGGATTCACATCGAGTAGGTATTCACGCTCCACTAGGCCATCCTCCGAAACGTATTTGTGCCGGGTCATGTTATATTCGTTGCCGATCATGGTCAGCGTGTCAGCGGACATCTGGACATCGAGATCCCAATCCCACGGAAGAATCTATCATGACTTTAGCCGGCGATTCCTTCACTGGGGCCTCGGGTACCGACTTGACCGTTCCACCACCATCCCAGGAGTGTGCCATGAGCTATCCATGTTTCGATCCCCTCCTTAGCTGTTGTGAGCAGCCATGCTCGCACCATATGCTTAAGTGTATCCAGTCGTGCATCGTAGTCGACAATCTCGGAAAAGAATCTACGGTTGGATTTAGCCTCCCTGACCTGGAACAGGGCTTGGGTTGCCGCGTGAGCCTACCTCTCATCGTAATGCCCCGTCAAGTCGGTGTTCCTGTTAAACCAGACGTTAGTCACATCTGTGGGGGGCAACCCCAAAGCGTGGGTATTCGGATAGCGAGGCAACTAACCCAGGTTCATCTAACGCCGGACGAAATGTCAGTCAGTATCTTGATGACAGAAAAAAAGAAAAAAAAAGAAAAAACTCACGAAAGTACTTCGTATCTTCGGGCTCCCGACGAGGCTTCTTGGGAGATACCGGACGAGGTAGCTTTCCACCACCCCCGTCCCTCGGTATCACAGCAGCCGAGCTCACCACTGAAGCCAATGCAACCAGGCCAAGGAGAGCTTTTCGCAGCTGCATATTTTGCAGTGTGTATCGGCGTTGCCCTAGCTCCTTTTTTGTGTAGGTGTTTGCAGGCTAAAGTTTCTCGGCCCCTCCCCCTTTCCAAGGGTCGAAGCTCTAACGGCCCGGCCCACCCTCCCTCCTCCTCTAAGTGCCGATACGGGCACCTCAATGTCCAGTGAGGACCAAAAACAAACAACCAAAAGCCAGAGCAACGAGTTGAGCCAGCGAGAGAGGCTGTCAGCTCGGTAGATAAGGTGTGCGAAAGAAGGCGGCTGTCCTTCTGGGGGTGGGGTTGCTCGTGTGGGAGCTCTAGCTAGCTTACCGGTATTGTGATGCGGGTTGTCGGGGAAGGCTTTCGATGAAGGGAAAGGGTGGGCTAATGGTGTTGTGTATATATATATATATCCCTCTTTTTTTAAAAAGAAAAAAAAAGAAAAAAAAAAGTGTGTGGGTAGCAGACGTTCTGTCGTGTGCTCTTTCCTTCAATTGGGTACGATGTTGGGGGAAAAGCTGGGCGCTGATATTAATCTAGATTCATAATAATAAGTGACAGACAGCTCCTGGCCGCTCAAATGGGATGCAATCGGCAAGGGAAAGAAAGGAAAGGAAGGAAGAAGGGCGAAGCCGAAATGGACAGGAAAAGCCAAAAGCAACGAGAACCAAGAGAGTGCGAGAAGCTATAGAAGATAAAAGTAATCAATGGAACAGCGTAGGGATGCACTGCGGTGCTGGTGGATGGTGAACGAAGGCGAATCCAATGAAGAGACAGTCAGGGGGGTACGAGTAAGTTAAATAGGTTGCCTAGACTAATGCTACTGCCAGTGTACTGTACAGTACTCGTACTCGTGGCGATACAGTAGTCTAACGTTAGCTTGTTGCAAGTTGCAACGGCAACGGGTCACACAAGTCAGGAGATGGAGAATTCTTCTGGTGAGGCACACAGTACGAGTAAACAGCACGGAGCTCGAGCAGTGACCGTTTCCCACCCCAGCCCGCGCGCTGCAACAAGCAAAGATGGTGCGCCAAGTTCTTCACGAACCCGCGAAGGGGATCGGCCAGGGGCGGGGGGTGCCGGTACGAGTACACCAGCACCTGGCACCCTGATAGTTACCGGTACTTGGATGCGCTCAGTAGGAGTACTCTAAGAGTAAATCGGAATCCAAAAGGAGATTTCCGAGTCCAAGAGAGATTTAGCTGCACGAGTACCGGTACCGGTACTCGGGTGCAGTGCATGGAGCCCACACAAGTGCAAAAGCGAAACGAGGCAGCTCTAGACCCGCACCGCGCTCTCTCCTCTTCCCTTGTCCATGCTGTTACCGGTGTTTCCAATGCTGTACGAGTACTCGTACTGTACAGTACTCGAGTATCAGTGCTCGGGAACACTCGCGTAGCATCAGTGCAGCATCACCAAGGAGCGGGTGCTCGCAACTCGCCTTTCCACCACCCTGCCACTTCTGCACAGCGCAACCGTGAGGTAACAAAATTCCCGGCTTGATGACGACAGCAAGATATGCGGAAGGCTTTCACTTATCCCCCGATCCGTTGGAGCGCCCGAGAGATCGGTGGAATACTTGTAGGTGGGTCCCCTCTTTGGAAGGCCGTTAACGGTATAATTTATTTCCTGTTCGGGAAGGGCACTTTCCAGATCCCGCTATCCCCTCCACCAGATCTCTTGGGCCCTACTCGAGCACTCGTATCTTACCCGACGAGCCATGCGATGCAAAGGAGCGGCAGGCCCGAGCGGGCTTGCGACCTCCAAAGAGTAAATGTTTAGAGAGGGTTGTGCCTGTGAGTTACACGTGTGCTTGCCAACCACGGAGTGTGACCTCTTGGCCCTTTTATATCAGCCAATCAGTGCCCTGCATATACCCTATTCAAACCCCTCAAGGTTCCATTAAATTCCAGGAAGATTCGCACCAAGAAATAATCGCACCCGGCGGGTACTCGAGTACAGTATATCTCGCACCGGCAAAGGAGTGCATGTATGATGCCGGCATGCGCAGAGCTTTTCACCGTGTACGAGTACTCGAGTGTTTCCCTTATCCCTGGTTTCGGGTACCGGCACAGTACTTGTCCTGGTCAGTTATGATATTATACATCTTGCCCGGGACGGAATTCTTTGCGATGAAAATATTGCTCAGCCCGATGGGAATTGGAGCCCCATCAGATGGTGGGGTGGGTCATCCTCCGACTCATTGACCGGGGGAAAAATGGGGACAAAGATGTCTCGGGTTCCATTGAGATGCCCAGGTTTGGGAGTGGGTCAAACTTTTGGTAGGGGTTGGGGAATGTTCAGGATATGTTGATAATTCACCGGAAATAAAAACGCTATCATACAAGTATCATAATAATTATTATCATAATAGATATTTGCCAAAGAATTTGCCCTCAATGGGGCTAAGTTTGGAAGGTTAACACACTACTCGAGTACTGTACAGCATTATTACCAAGCCAGAATGAAATGCCCGGCTGTTCCGGCTACAAGGGTCCCCTCACCACAAGGGTACCCGTATCATATCATAACTGAAGCAACATCAAACCTCCTCCCCCCCCCCTATCCTGGTCGTCAATCACACGGCTGAAAAGGGATGGAAAATGAGGGGTAAGGCAGAAGGGCAACGTCTCCCTCGAGGGGCGTCCATGCCTGTTACAGCTTGTCCGTAGTATGATACCGTAACTCAGTGAGCTGCGAAACTTTGGTACTGTACCGGTACAGTACAAGTACAGTGCTTGCTCTCGGACATTCGCAACAAGCTTCTCTTCCGCTACTTTCCTGACCCCGCTTTTCACCTTCCTGTTTGGGAAGGTGGTGGCGGTCGTCAACACCATGCTCTACCACCTCACGATCCCCTCTCCAGTGCTGAACTTTGGAAGCTTCATAAGCCTGGACACCAAACCTCATCATGAGGCTAAATGAAATTTTCACCCCCTCTAGTATGGGACTTTGGGTTCCTCTGCCAGATTATGGTTCCTGTCCTCCCCCTTCCTCCATGGTGGCCACCTTGGCTAAGCTATGTGAGGTTGTAACCACACCTCTGCCTCTCTGAGTTCTTTTACTCAGTTGGGTTTACTACTTTACCAATGTCTGGGTTACTCGGCAACACATGGTTGGTATTGCACTATCTCCAGTCATGCCCCTGTCTGACCAGCCATAAGCGATCACTCCACTGAGAGCTGGCACATCCAGGTTGGTTGCCTTCATCACACAAAGCGAATGCATCATGGTTCTCCCTTTTATTCCTAACTACTAGCCAAGGCTAGACCAGTTGAAAAATGGGGAATGTGGTTTATCAAGGTGGTTTCCTTTGTTGGGTGTAACGATCCCTCTTTGGATAGTTAGTGCTTGGCGACGGGGAACGATACTTCTCTTCCTGTCTTTTTCT
Organism: Tuber melanosporum; assembly: GCF_000151645.1. Taxonomy (NCBI): domain Eukaryota; kingdom Fungi; phylum Ascomycota; class Pezizomycetes; order Pezizales; family Tuberaceae; genus Tuber; species Tuber melanosporum. The sequence goes on from NW_003298793.1 coordinate 29,124, forward strand.
TCCTTTATCTTATGATAGCTCTAGGCCTCTTCCTACGTTACCGATAGTACAAGACCCTTGTCTTCTATCGAGACCGCCTATCGTAAGCTTTCTCTAACTCTTCTTCGTAAAGCGCCTTCCTTAACGTAACGATAATGTTGCAATAAAGATAAAGATCGTAAAGGTATCTTATATTCGTTAAAGTAATAAATAGGAAAAGTACTTAGAACAAAGCGTGAAGAACCTATCTTCCTCGGCCGCATCGGCCTCCTTATATAGTGTTCTTCCCGCCTTTTAGTCATGTGACCTAAAGTGGTCACATGTGCGAAACTAAATCATAACAAACTAGTCATATGACCCAAGTGATCACATGCTCAAAACCCATGACCTCATAGCGAGGTCATGTGCGAAACTCATAAACCAATCATAACGCAATAATCAAGTCATGTGACTCGACTGAGTCATATGCACGAAACCCATGACATCATAATGAGGTCATGTGCGAAACATAAATCATATGCGCAAGGCTTACCCGTAAGGCACACTCGTAAGGCATACTCGTCAGGCGCATGTCCCATGACTCATACTTGAGCCATGTGCGAAAGCATCACAAATCCCACACATAACTAATCATATAACCCGAATAGGTCATATGCGTGAAAGAATAACATACCTGTAACTCATAACCATGTGTCACGTGAAAACCCTTTTCTCGCTAAGCCACGTTCGTGACATTAGCTCCCCTCCTCCTAAGCCTGATTCCCATCAGGCTTTTTCTCCCTGTTTCAATAGTTCTCGTCCTGCCAAGCGCATGGTCCTTCTCAGCTTGTGGAACTTTTCGTCTGCCATCCTCCATCTGACCCTTACCGATTCCAGTGTCAGATTCACCATCTCGATCGTTTGCCGCTGATTGTCGTTCAGCTGTCTAAGCTCCGCGATCGTTTTGTCGTTTGCCGAAATTGTGGCCTCGGCTGGGCCCAGTTGTTCTCGGAGTCCCTAGATCTGCCTGTGTAGGCTCCTGACATCCGGTTCCGTGTCTGCCGAGGAATTTTGGGCCCCTCCCTCCTTGGACCGCGTCCTCGTGGCCCATGCCTTTCTGGCATCTTCTCCTTCCAACTCTTTTTGGCTTCCATCCTTCTGCGGGTAGAATCCCGCAGATATTTTTTGTGCCCTGTGCATCCTGCACCCATTTCTGAAGCATTGTTGCCAATGCTTCAGGACGTGGTCTGGGCATGGGTCACGCTTTCGACATTCCCTCGGGAACCATCCCAAGCCTTCATTATCGCCCAAGTGTGTTTGGCAACCGTCATCGTAGCATACCGTCCATAACATGGCGTTATGCTGTGCTTGTCTTTCCCTTTCCTTGAGTTCTTCATTGGTTGGCCCCATGAATGAGTATTCGGGACTAGTGGGTGTGGTTTGGCGGGGGCTATCGCCCCAGCCCTCATGTTGCTGCAATGGCGTAGGAGTCTTTCCCTTTCCTTTGTCTTGGTTGAACATGATCGTCACCTGGGCCGGGCTTGCCTGGGTATCGCTGGTGGAAGGTTGAGATGGCATCTTGTGCGTTTTCAAAGTTGTGTGCGAAGTACCAAGTTTTATCGTATTCAGGAGAATATCCTGTCCACTTGGCTCAGTATTGGAGGTGACCGTGGAAGAAGCGGGAATCGACTATTTCGTCGAGCTCGTATTCTGGTTCTCCATCAGGTTCGATCGGAGGGGGAGGAATAAGTGTTTGTGAAGGAAACTTGTTGTCGTTGTGTAGTTCGAGGAGTGAGATTTGGAATGTATTGTGTATTCGCATTGAGGAGGGAAGGTCGAGTTTATAAGCTTGGCTGCCCACTTTTTCCAGTATCCGGAATGGTCCTATTTTCTTGTAGTCCAATTTCTTTGATGGTCGCGTTGTATGAATATTGCGTGGTGTTAGCCATACCATATCTCCTGGTCGTATGTTCGGATCTGGTCTTCGGTGCTTATCGTATTGTTCCTTCTGTCGTTGTTGTGCTTGACTCATTTCGTATTGTAATGTTTCGTGTAGTTTCCCCATATCGGTTTTATCCGGTATTACATCATTAATCGTATGATATGTGGTCTGACTTTGTGGATGTTGTCCGTAATTTGCGAAGAAGGGTGTCGTGCCAATTGTTTCTTGCTTTCCATTGTTGTATACGAATTCGGCCATAGATAACAGCTTGTACCAATCATCTTGCTGATAGTTGACATAGGCCCTTAAATATTGTTCAAGTATCGCATTTACCCATTCCGTTTGTCCATCTGTTTGTGGGTGGAACGCTGTGCTCATTCTGTTTTGTATCCCCATTTCTCCAATTACTTTCTTCCATAGTCCTGATGTGAATAGTGTTCCTCGATCGGTAATGATATTCTTCGGGAGGCCATGAAGTCGAAAGACCTCTCGGAAGAATGTTTGTATAAAATCCCTCGTATTGATGTCTTTTCTAATCGGAATGAAATGACTCATTTTGGTCAGGCGATCCACCACGACCAAGATGCTATCGCAATTTTCCAATGTTGGTAGGTCCGTGATGAAATCCATAGTAATTATTTCCCATGGTTGTTCGGGGACTTCGTTTGATTTTAGTAATCCATAAGGTACGTGTTTAGCCGTTTTTGTCCTCTGGCATATGTCACAGTTTTTGACATATCGTTTGATATCTTCGCGCAGTCCTGGCCAATAGAATGACCTCGTGATGAATTCTGTTGTTTTAGCCGTTCCTCCGTGTCCTGCCGTTCGGGTATCGTGGTGTTGTCGTATGATGTCTGTCCTTATCTCCTCTTTTTCTGGGATCCATTGTTTTCCATCGTACCACATATTTCCGTCCTTCCATTGGCATAATCCCAGTGCAATTCCTTTCATCTCCTTTTTTCCTTCTTCTAAGACTTCTCTTATTGCCTGGATTGTTTTGTCTTTCTTATTTGCGTTCTCAATTCCTCTTTCTTCCTTTGATGTGAATTGGATAACCTCCATTGCCTCAAAGTAGGTTTTTGGTAATAGGATCCGTGTTTTTTGTTGGATCCTTTCGTCTTCTTTCGTTTGTGGTTTGTCGCTTGCAATCCTGGTGAGAGCATCTGGCTTTCCACTTTCTTTGCCTGGTCGGTATTCGATTTTGAAGTTGTATTTGCTGAGGTGTTCCATCCATCTTATCTGGCGGTTGTTCAGTTCTTTCGTAGTCATGAACGGCACCAGGTTCTTGTGGTCGGTTAGAACTCGGACTGGATGGTCGTTGTTCGAAACGTATCTTCTCCATTCTTTTAATGCTTGAACTATTGGTAATAGTTCTTTGTTTGCAACATCGTAGTTGCACTCTGCGGGGGTCATTGTCTTGGATCGATAGGACACTGGCCTCCATTTTCCATCGTCGCATTGTTGTGATAGTATGCCTGAGCATACATATTTTCAGGCGTCCATTTCAATCATTGTCCTGCGGTTTGGGTTGAAATGGACCAATATGGGTGCTGATGTTAGATGCGTTCGTATTGCGTCATATGCATTTTGTTCCGTTTCTCCCCATTCCCATTTCTTGTCTTTTTTCGTTAGGTTATAGAGTGGTTTTGCAAGTCTGCTAAACCCCTCTATGAACCTTCGATAAAAGTTGCAGAATCCCATAAAGCATTGGACATCTGTTTTGTTGTTTGGTTTGGCCCAATCTCATATGGCTGCTGTTTTAACAGGGTCGACCTTGACCCCACTTCGATTGATAATAAATCCAAGGTATTCTGTTTCTTCCTTATGGAATTCGCATTTTGTTGGTTTGATCTTCATTCCTGATCCTTGTATTGCCGCCATGATATTGCTAATATCTTTTTGGTATTGTTGTATGTTTTCCGAGTATATGAGTACATCGTCCAAGTATACGATGCAACATATGTCGAGGTACTTATTAAGTACCTTGTTGATCCATCTCTGGAATGAAGCCGGTGCGTTGGTTAGCCCAAAGGGCATAACCAAGTATTCGAACATTCCGTATCTTGAGGCGAATGTAGTCTTCCATTGGTCTCCTGCCTTGATGCGTATATTGTGGTATTTGTCTTTGATGTCGAGTTTGGTGAAGTATTTTGCTGATCGTAGTCTGTCCAGTGCTTCCCCAATCAAGGGTAGTGGATATCGGTCCTTCTTGGTAACCGAATTGAGGGCTCTGTAGTCCACGCATAGTCTCATTTTTCCGTCTTTCTTTTTGACGAATAGTATTGGGGATCCTCCTGACACGAAAGAGTCTCGGATCCATCCTCTCTTTAGGTTTTGCTCGATGAACTTCCTAAGTTCTTCGAGCTCTGCTTCCCCTAGGGGGTATAACTTCTTATAGGGAATCTCTTTTGTCTTTCCCGCTTTTTCGTCTTTGTCCAGCTGAATTTCGTGGTCGATTCCTGGTCTTCGACGTGGTAGCTCCGTAGCTTCCTCTTCTTGGAATAGATTTGTGAATTGGTGATATTCTTTTGGAACCAATTCTTTCCATCGTTTTTTGCTTTGGTATTTCTTGTCCTGGATTGCTAGCTCTGTGCTAATGTTAATTTTTGCTAGAACCACTTTTTCGTCTTTGTATGTCCATTTGAGAATTCCTGTTGTATCTCCTCTTTGATAATATCGTCCAAAGGCTTGTGCTGTGATCTCTTTGATCTCAATTCTTTTTGTTGTATCCAGCTGGTTTTGGTCCGTACTTCCAAATCCCTTGTTTCCTCTTATGGTTTCTTCCAGTTGATCTACTTCATGCAGATCCTCTTTGTTGATTTTTTCGATTATCAACTGTGCGATTCGATCGCCTTTCTGGACTTGGTAGTCCTCTTGAGCTAGGTTGGCCAGGACCACTTTGATTTCACCAGTATAGTTGACGTCGATTACCCCTGCCATGGTCATGAGTTGGTGTTTGACTGCTAGACCACTGCGGGGTGCTATTCGTCCATAGGTGCCTTCTGGGAGTCCAATGGCTATTCCCATCGCTATCGTTGCCTGCCTGTTGGCCGGTATCTTGATTCCTTCGTTGTCATATAGGTCGTGTCCTGCTGCCCCTTTGGAACCCTTGGTAGGCACTTTTGCCTCTTGGTCCAGTCTTTGTATCCGGACCCTCTTGTCTTGCCGCATCTCGGCAAACTTTACATGCAAAGTTTCTTCCTCTGCTTCTCACATCGGTATTGAGTAGACCACAGGTGAACTGTCGAGACATTGTGTCGCACATAGTTCGCTTGTAAAGGTCATCTTATTCTCGTTCCAATCGATCGTCGGATTATGCTTCCGTAACCATGGCATCCCTAGGACTATCTCATGGTTCTTCAGATCTGCCACTTGAAAGGTTGCCGTTTCCCTATAGCTGCCAATGTACATAGGTACTGTCGCCATATGGGTTATAGGACCCATAGCGCTTGGTTTTCCATCCGCTAAGTAGACCTGTCTTGCTTTCTTCGCTTGTTTGGTGTGGAGGCCGTATTTGTCACATATTTCTTTGTCGATGAAGTCTTCAGTGGCTCCCGAGTCGCGCATTGCATATATTGTTATTTCTTCGCTTTCTCTGTTGTATATCTTTGTTTTGATCATCACATGATCTCCATCTTCTTCTCCTCTTTGCGTGTGTAGTGCCGTGTAGTAGTTCGCTAATTCGATGGGTTTTCCAGGTCCACATCTTGGGTCTCCCAGACCACTGTTTACTGGGGACCCTCGTCGTTTTCCGCCGGTGAATCCTCTGCTATCATTTCGCGGATGTTGCTTCTTTACTGATTTTGGAAACGATTATTTCCATTAGCTCTGTTTCCCTGGTATCCGTTGTCCAGTCGGCTTCTGCATTCTCGTATCCGATGCCATGCTTTTCCACACCTTAGGCATAGTTTCCCATTCATCCTTCTAGTGTATTATTCCTTAGACAGATTCAGAGCAGGCCCTGCTCTTGACTTGTCTAATTCCATCGGTTCGCCTGGTGGTAATGCTCGACTTTCTCCTCGAGGTGCTTGCGGTTTGAAGGTCCCGTCCACATTCCTGGATGATTGAACCACTCTATGTGCTATAGTATTTTTCAAGTTGCTCCGAACTATGTTTAATTTGCTTTCTTTGTAGATTGCCCATCTTGCAAATCGTTCGGCTGTCGTATAGCGCAGGTCAGAGATTCCCCTTGCCTCTCGGAGTCTCTCACTGCAATTTCTCAGGAGGATGATGTAGAGAGTCGCATCATCAAACTCGGCCTCGTATTCCAACAGTCGACATTCGTTCCAGTATGCTGAGAACATTTGTTTTCCTTGCTGGAGTTTTTCTAGCTTTCCTCTTGCTGTTTCTTTGGCGTTGGGGTCTCCAAATTGTTCAAAGAGTGTCTCCTTGAACTCTTCGTACGTGACCCATTCCCTCTGTTTCCGTCCATCTTGGAAGGGCATGATCTATTGTCCCGCGAGTCCTCTGAGTAGAGATTCCACATATGGAATCTTAATTTCATCATGGTGATCTCTGTATCCCTTAACTGCAAAATATCCCTCGCATTTCGCTAAGAATATTCGTAGCTTATCTTCGGCTCCTTCATATGTGTCAAGCTCCTTTGCTTTTGGTTGTTGGACATTTCCTTGCCCTGTATTTCGCGTGGCTGCAAGAAATCCCTGAAACTGATTTTCAGTCATTCCAAGTATGCTGGTTCCTGGTGCCGGAGCGGCTGGGGCCGGTGGCCCAGGTACTGCGGATCCCGACATTCTCTCGGGTCGTGGCATTCCAGCAGGAGAGCTATCGACTGGTGATCCTTTCTCTGGGGTTACTGGGCTTGCTGCTCTCGAGGGTTCTGCTGAGACGTGATCTAGGGCGTCGCTGAATCCTCCTAGATTAAGATTTTGATCGTCGATGTCAATATCTCCATCCCTGTCTGGGTTGAAGGATGCCGTCTTGTATCGTTTATCGTCGTACTAGGAGACGCTTTGTAATGTAACGATCCCTCTTTGGATAGTTAGTACTTGGCGATAGGGAATGATACTTCTCTTCCTGTCTTTTTCTTCCTTTGTCTTACGATAGCTCTAGGCTTCTGCCTACGTTACCGATAGTACAAGACCCTTGTCTTCTATCGGGACCGCCTATCGTAAGCTTTCTCTAACTCTTCTTCGTAAAGCACCTTCCTTAACGTAACGATAATGTTGCAATAAAGATAAAGATCGTAAAGGTATTTTATATTCGTTAAAGTAATAAATAGGAAAAGTACTTAGAACAAAGCGTGAAGAACCTATCTTCCTCGGCCGCATCAGCCTCCTTATATAGTGTTCTTCCTGCCTTTTAGTCATGTGACCTAAAGTGGTCACATGTGTGAAACTAAATCTTAACAAACTAGTCATATGATCCAAGTGATCACATGCTCAAAACCCATGACCTCATAGCGAGGTCATGTGCGAAACTCATAAACCAATAATAACGCAATAAACAAGTCATATGACTCGACTGAGTCATATGCACGAAACCCATGACATCATAATGAGGTCATGTGCGAAACATAAATCATATGCGCAAGGCTTACCCGTAAGGCACACTCGTAAGGCATACTCGTCAGGCACATGTCCCATGACTCATACTTGAGCCATGTGCGAAAGCATCACAAATCCCACACATAACTAATCATATAACCCGAATAGGTCATATGCGTGAAACAATAACATACCTGTAACTCATAACCATGTATCACGTGAAAACCCTTTCCTCGCTAAGCCACGTTCGTGACATTGTGTTTCTTTTGTGTTTCCTTTCTCAAGAGAATACAGTGTGGGTTTTCTTGTTGGCTCCTGCCGGTCCTGTTTTGTGCTTTTTTTGTTTTGTGCAGAAGAAGCTTTCATGGGGGCGGATGTGCGGTTGGTCCCATACCAGAGGGACTTGGGCTGACTTGTTTTCCCCTAGGCCTGTGGAGGAGGTTTTTGACCAGCATGTCTAAGGACTAAATCGGGAGTGTGAGGCAGTTATTGCAGAGGTGCCCTTCTATCTAGGATCGATGCTTTAGCCAAACTGTGCTCTTATAGTGGAGGTTTGCACATTTAAGCAAATAGATTCTACGATTTAACAAAAAAAAAAAAAAAACTCGGACATTCGCAAGATGGTGCACTTGCAAAATTGGCCTGGTTATGATATGATATATCATAGTCTAATACCGGTACTTCCCCAGTAGGGTGCGTAACAGCAACCTTCGAGGCATGATAGGTCCTAGAACTGGTCACCACCAATTCGGTCTTTCGCGGAGCAGGACCCACCTTGACGCGCGTTGCACTCCAGGGCTTTCTCCCCTCCCCGCCCCATGGGGCTTCGGATCCACCCTGCCGAGAGAAGTTTGAAAATTTTTTTAATTTATAAGAATGAAAAAAGCAAACCGAACAGAAAGGGAAAAATAAAAAAAAGGAGAGAAAGAGAAAACCCGTCCTTGAGTTGTTTGTTTCGACTTGGCTGGGATACTAAATGCCATGATGATGCACTCCACCCCGTCGCCATTGTGGTTGACGTGATACAGTACTGTATAGTACGAGTACAGTACTCGTACAGGTGGGCTATAATTTTCACATAATCGTTATCCCCCACCTGGGGACAATCGCTGTCCGTGCCCGTGTTTGATGGCCAAGGGTATGATACCTTCGATGGCATCATATTTTTTGTGACCCACCACAACACAAACTTTATAGTGACGGGGTCATCAGCGCTCACTCGGCACAACGGACTAGGGGGCGTGTGACCTGTGGGCATTCGTGGGGGCTATACTCGGGTACTTGGGTAGACTACCGGTGGGTTTGCTACGCCAATTTCCAAGGCCGGGGTACGGCATGGTGCACGGATTTTGTATGATATAAGAAGATGGTTGGAGGCGTTGGATGAGTATCGTGCCGTACTCCCAGATTTTCATAGCCACCTCCTTCAAAACCACCCCTCCCCTACAATACGTGCACCATCCCATATAATGAACGAACGTCTTCCATTCCACAAAAACAACAACGGCACCAGCGGAAAGGGCTCATGATTATACTACTAGACTATAGCACCTCCACCACCTGTAATACGAGTATCAGCAACCCCCTCCACTCCGACTTCCGTGCTCGGCCAACACGGATGCTCCTCCATCTATTTAAACCCCCCAGCGATGAATTACGCGGCCTGGGGGGGGGGGTACACTGCACGAGTAGAAGGGTGTGGAAATAGGGATTTCGAGTTTTATTACCGTATCCCTTGACTTGATTTCCCTCTGCGCCCATTTAGCAACTTCTTGGTGCGGTTGGTTGTCTTGGGTTGGCCCCATGGTATGGACCGGGAGGGAGTCCTGTTTGTGACCTGACCTGACCAGTTGGAAAACATCTACTTGTAACTTACTATTGTGGATTTCTACACTTGAACCCTTCCTATTTTGGGGGACTAAAAGGAGGGGCGAGGTGGTGATATCCTATTTACCCTTTCAGTATTCAGTTCGGGGGGGGGGGACGAATTTGGTTAAGCCGCAGTCGGCGACAGTTGTGGGCATAAAACACGACATCAAGGTGTTTGGGGCTTGCGCGGTGGGTATGGTACCCGGAGGAGGGATAGAGAATGGGATGGGGAAAGTGGTCGTGTGGGGGTGAGAGGGTGGAGATTAGATGAAAGCGTTTGTCACGGTAATCTGAATCTGGGAACCGTAATGGGTATGATAAGTAGTGTGAGTTCGGGATATGGTATTTGTATCATAAGAGGGAATTGGTAATTGCCAAAGGGGGGTGTGGGAGATAGTTCTGGGGAGTAAATCATAGATATGGCATGAAGTTGGAAAAAACTGTCAGTTCAAGCATAGCGCTGTAGAGCCAATTGAACCACACAAGGCCACACAATATGGCACTGCGTCCCGCAAACAAACTCCCCTCCCCCCTCCCCTCCCCTCCCCTTACGACATGGCAGCCCGGGGACTGAATGAAAGAAACTTTCTTCCTCTTTCGTTTCTCCCCTTTACACAAAACGCAGGTACCCGCCCAACTCTACCGGTATTGCACCATCTCGAACGCCGAGATACACCCACCTTCCTCACCAAAGCATACAATCCACAAACTTTCGGTGACCACCACCAGCTCGTGGTCAACTCTCCCCCTCGCATCTGACATCCCCCCACCGCTGCCAATGTATGAAAATGAAAATCCCTCTCCAAAACGCAACCCGTGACATTCCTACCCACCCGTCGAATCCGTGATAGCCTTATTGCCTGCTCCTACCGCTGGAAATGCCCGAGGAATTCTGAAGCTGGCTTGGTCAGCCGAGGTTTTCTTTTTCTTTTCCTTTTTCCACTTTGTTTCCTATTGTTGAGAGTGTCGGTGCCACACGCGGCAGCGGATCTTGGCCGTGGCCGCGAGCAAGACTGGTTGTGTTGTTATTGTATGCGCAAGACGCTGCGCCAGGGTGAGTCGTTCGATACCGGTAGCTGAGGCGGCCCTGTTCGTTTATCACTCGACATGAGGTACCACTCAGGTGCAGGTAACTTGAGTGACTGTCTCACGACACCCTGGTTCTGACACCCTCCAGGTACCGGTATGTAGACGCACAAGCCTTGTTCTCGTGATACAGCCTTGGGATGATGCTCTTCCACCATCCCGACTGCTGTGCCTCTGGACGGACCACATGCTGGTCAAGTCAATCTAAGAATATCATACTTTGGGGCGATTTCGTCACTGGGATGCGCAGTATTCAGGAGGTATTCCTTGGATTGTGGGGGTTGGGTGGGGCAGTGGTATCATGTTGTCCTTCTGATACCATCCTGAGACGCAGTAAGATAAGCCTTCCCAGACCTCTTCTCCCATCTTGTATGTTTTAACAACCGCCTGATGTTGCCCCCCCCCCATAAGCTTGCGGCTAACTCTATCACGACAACCATCCTCCACTTTAACGGGCTACCGGTAGATCACCAATGCCTACTGCCCGCCGTGGGTTTGAGCTGCTACACACGTGCCGCGGTTGCGTCACTACCGGTATATGATCCGCACATATTACTTCTTTCCGAGTGATGTGCTGTGCGGGGGTCGGGTCGAGGGGGGCATTATGGGGGAATTATGATACCGTGCTGTATAGATGTAATTGGACAAAGAGTGGAATGAAGGGTATTCGAAGGATACCCTTAAAGTTTACCGGAGGGAGGGGGGAGGGTGTCCAATAGTGGCGCGTGGATACAGTAATGGCTATCTTGCTATTGCTTATATCATGATACACGCTTTCTGCCAGTTTGTGGTTTGGCGGCGGCGGTGGTGTTGTGGTGTAATATTCGTATCATGCCAGTATTGATTGGATCATGTCTTTTGCGATGGGTTTAGGTCTAGGTTAGAGCCTAGCTGCCATGTTTATCGCTTATAGTGTCATGGTGAGGGTTCTTTTCATCAGAATCAGATTGCCCCGAGTTTCACTTCAGGGTCTGCGGGGATGAATAAAGTTTCTCACAGCAGTCTGCTTTATCGCTTCCCCCGTCAATTATTGCTTGGGTGATGACGACGAGGTGATTGGGTCCCCCCTAGCTGTCTGGGGTTTCTTAAGGCACGAGTCTTGAATAATTAATCCGATTTCAAGATGTTCCCCCTCCATGGGAAAAAAAGAAAAAAAAAAAAGGAAAAGAATAATTGCTCGCCGCTGTTAGGGCTCACCCCGAACCCGAAACCCTCGGCTTAGCAACCAAACAAGTCCCGTTTTTCCCCTAATATGATAGGGTATGATATGATATGATACGAAACCGGATTCAGCCCCAACCCTAGCAGAGCCTGCACAAGCTTCCATCATGCTCCTGTCAAAGCCGCACAAACAAACAAACGCCAGTTAAAAAAAAGAGGGTGAGTCTTTTTTTTGTTTTTTACCGGTAATGATCACCACAACAGCAAAACATCGTCCACCGAGTGGACGCGTTCGCCCATTATCACCGCCAACACACCTCCGACATCAGCACCACCACCCAATGAGGCTCCCGTCCTGTGAAATTCTTCGATTGCCGAAATGTCCTCCTTGCCGTCGGGGTATGCACGCTCTTCCACCCCTGCGTAGTAGCAGTGGTGGGTGTGGCACCACTAGCAGCACCGGCAGCACCAGTGCGAACAGACAGATCGCGAAGATGGAGAAACTGGAGGATCTGGTGTTTGCTCAGGCGGCCTACATTTCCTCCACGGCTAGGAGCTCGGAGACGGAGGCATTGAACGAGAGGGTGGAAAAGTTGGAGGAGATGCTGGCCGCCCAGGCCGCCGAGCTCAAGGCGGTCAAGGGAAAGAGTGCTGGGGTGGATGCAATCGAGAGGAGGGTCAGGGAAATGGAGAACAAGATTCAATCTCAAAGTGGGCAGATCGGGAAGGGGGCTAATCGAGTTGGTGATGTGGAGACGAAGGTCAATGCTGCTGAGCACAGGCTAAACGGCTTCGTTTCGAAGCTTGGTAATGTCGAGAAGACAATTCCGAACCTGGTCACGACAAAGGTGGCAGATATGTACATGTCTACGACGAAGCAAGATATTGCGACATTGTTCAACCGAATTGAGGCTCTGGAGGCGCTAGGATCCCAGGGCGGAGGAGATGGAATGGCGGGGACGGATAATCCAATTGTTCTCACCCCGGCTGCCAAATCCGGAAAACCATCACCACTGGATATCCGCCTCGAAAAACTTTTCATGGATCTCAAACACCACCCCCGCCGCTTTGTGCCACCTTCACCGCAGAGCACGCCACTCAGCGAATTCTCCTTCGCATCGAATTCCGCCCCGGTGCCCTCCCAACGACTGATTCGCAATGGAGACCCCAAGCAAGTACTCCTCTTCATAGACGGGTCCTGCATATCGTCTGGAAAGTTAGATTCACGCCCTGGCTACGGTGTATACTTCCGTCGGGAGGACAACGTCTACGGCAGGCTGGAAGAGTACGATGGGGACGACAGCGCGTCGGGAGTGGCAGAAATCTGGGCCGCCGTCATTGCGCTTCAATTGAGGCCGTGGCGTGAGGAAGGGTTTGACAAAGTTGTTCTGGCCTGCGATGCAGAATACGTGGTCATGGGCGTGTGCGAACTAGCCGAGAAGTGGGCGGCGAAGGGCTGGAAAGCCGGGGGAAAGCCGATTTCCGGAAAGGATGCCTGGGAGAAGCTGCTATTTGAATTGGCTGTGCAGGAGGCTAGGGGGGTTCGTGTGCAATTTTGGTTGATCCCTAGGAAGCTCAATTTGGCGGATCCGGTGGCTAGGAAGGGTGCCGTAAGTTATATTCATTCTTTATTACCCCTCTCCCTCACCGTACTGTTACATGAGAGATCTAACTGGAGTGCTGGGATCCAGGGATTTGATATGGCGGAGATTAGATCTCGGAATGAGCTGCTCCTACGGGCACCGCATCCCCCGCCCCCGCCGGAACGAGAGCAAGCGGTACTCGATCATCAAGAGGAACGAACGGCTCCGCCGGAGGAATCTGAGCCCCGAGAAATACAGCCGGTGGATGCACCAGCGGAGAAGCCCCCGGGGCTCTTCGGATCCCTTTTTGGTTTCCTGAGACGTAAGCCACTAACCACCGGGTATTAAACTCTACACGCTTTCCAAGTTCATCAAACTCTCCTTTGCTCTCCATTAATTAATACAACCTTACCCTAATCATTTCTATTTTCTATGCAGCCCATCATCAAAAGAAACACCAATAAATTCGAATCTGACGCCCGGACCGAAAGCAACCAGAAAATCATCACAAAAAGAAGAAAAGGACAAAACCAAAGAAAAAAAAGATAAAATCGCAACTCTTTCTTTAATTCCACTACACCCTCCACCCTCGCACCCAGGTGATTGGCCAGGGGGCACCGGTCCCAACCAACCCGAACACGTCCGGGGCCTCAATTCGCAAGTAACTCAGATATCCCTCTCGGACCCGAACATCCCTATCGAGCAGCGACGGCTAGCATACCACCGATCCCTCCTTTTAAACCCCAATCTCGATCTAGAAACATTACAGCCGCATGAGATCACCAACATCGACTTCGCCACTCTCCGCAAGGACTACCACATTAGCCGGCTAATAAGAGCCACCCTCGAGGATCCGTTCATAAAGAAGGGGCACAAAAGCATAAAAGCCGATGCGGAGTCCATTACCAGCCTATCCCGGAGGCTGATAAATGCTAGTCCTGAATCCGCCGCCGTCATCAGAGCGAATAAGAAGAAGATTAAAGCTGCAGCCGCCCTGTCAGTAGCTAATATTTTGAGAGCGAAAGCACTGGATGCTTCGTGCCGTGGTGAGACTTATGCCTTGAAGGAGAGATTGACTAGCTTGTCGAGTTCAACTACGAAGATGGTTTTCCACAGGATGGTTTGGGAATCCACGGTTCCCAAGATCGAAGAAGCGGTTGGGGCATTGACCGCTGATGTGCGAGGGACGGCTGGCATGATAACCGTGCTTGACCAGATGATCCATGAGCGCGAGGCATGGGAGAAGAAGGCTGATGAGAAGGAGACGAATGGGAATGGTAAATAGGTTAGGCTATGATCGGATTTGACTATTTGTGGCCTTTTTATATGTATATTGCGTGAGGTAGTGGTGGCCATGTTAGTGGGTGCGTTTTCTCCCTCTGCCTTATTTTTGTTGTCGTTGTTGGTATATATCATTGTACAATATGCGAGCCTGTAGATAGACAGACACCTGGGATTGTATAGACTTTTGACAGTATCTCTACTCTTGTCGTAGCGTTACAATAACTTGTTTAGCGTAGCGCGGCATTTCTCACTATCGAGATATCCTAGATGGAACTTGTAGCTTTAGTTGCCATTTATCACGTTCCGAAAGTATTGTACCGCATCACGAAAGCGCCATTCTCTCGCGGATTACGAGTTGGCACGATGCCAGAGCATCACTTGGGGTGTGCAAACTTCCTTCTGTCGAGTCCAGACTGATATCCCATTATCACACGCGCGACTCAACAACGAAACACCCCTCTACCTCTCAAGCAAACAAACAAAGGTCGTTCGTTTGGTAGCCGGATTAGAGGCCAAAACACACCAAAACAGCGGGTGGGGGGTTTTTTTTTTTTTTTTGAGCCATTACATCCCCACAGATGTTATCACTTGAAACTTATCCCTGGAAGAAGAAATTTCAAAAAAAGATTCGGAATGTCCAAAGTATGGTATATATGTATGTCCATTTCAGGCTCCCTCTCGTTCGGGAGTAAGTGGGCAAGGTTCTCATCTCGGCGCATCTTTTGCCATAATTATCGTAAAAAAATGAGTAATAAAATTTAGTATGATAGAAACCCCCTTTATGGTAGGTATCATAACACAAGATTGAACGACCCGAGTGATACTTCATGACCAAAATAACGCATTTCGTGAGGGCGAAGAGCGCGGGCCGACTACCATGATAAGTCCGGAAAAGACGCGCATTAGCACCGCGCACCCCTTGCTGTATACCGACCGGCACGGGACGCTCACGACAGCTCAGTGGCAATGGCGACCGTGAGGACGACGGATGGCATAGAACCTTCTGTTCAGCGTACGAAAAGGAATATATATATTTTTTTCTTTTCGTCACCTGCTGTTGAGCCTGCTCGCTAGCGATACCATATGGTATACACCCCCCCCCCGAACACCCAGGATGGGGGAGTACCGGAAGGTGACCGTATGAGAACGGGAGCGGAGGCGATGATAATCTGGTCACAACTATCGCTCCAGTCAGGGACTAACTTGATAGGGGACTTTAAGCGGGGAGTTGGACAGCGTATAGTAGCATGAAGAAGAACTCCCTTATCGGTGTGGTTGTTTGGGTGATTGTCCGTGACAGCAGGCAGACTAATGAATGCCGGGGTGGTAGTTCAGAGAGGAGTGATCGAACAGCGCGCAAACCGCACACCTGACAAGTCCCCCCGCCCCCACAGAGCCTTACCTAGGGGTCTCACGTTTTTCAGGAGAGGGGGAGCGTTGCTGATTGCTAGAGGGTGTGCGCTGCTCCCGCTTACAGAGGTAAATTTGAGGGGTATGATAGGAGATAGAGAGGGGAAGAGGGGTGCACGGTGAAGTGTGGGATTGAACAAGGAGTGCCCTTAACATCGGCACTATCCTGTACCGAGTCCCACAGAAAACACAAGGGTCGTAAAGAAAGTCCTAGTGGAGGGGGGGAAAGGAAAACAGATGCAATGTTCGGGGGGGGGGGGGTTTGTTTGAAAGAGTAACGTGCTGTGATGGGATACAGTATGGGTCATGTTGAGAGTAATCAGGCATGAGGAGTGGCTATCTCTCTAAGCTTACTAGGATTTATTGTATTTTGATAGGTTTAGGCATTGTTTGGCGCGCCACAATATGAAAAAAAGAAAGAAAAAAAAAGTCTCTCGCGGATCCAACTCCCGCCAAAGCTCGAATCCCTTTGACCAAGGCGCACAGGAAAAGCCTTATCCACATAGAAGTGGTCTTGGTGATAATTGTGGCGAAAACAGGGGCCGGTAAACTTTAGGGGGCTTGCAACTTGAGTTAACTTTAAAGCCGAGAATGTCCCGTGTTATCATAAATAAAATATTTCATTCGCGGTAAAAACGCCGGGAGAGTCAGATGGCACGTCGAATAGGACCTAAAATTCCTGGTGATGCCCAAGAAAATGTAAGACATCCGGTTAAATTTTTTTCGGGGAATAAGTACATTGAATAGTATGATGGGAAGGAGAACGAAGAGAGAAATAAAAAAACGTAAAGCAACCAAATAGACCGCAAAGTAACCATCATGTAATATCACACAGAGAAGTGAAGAACAGTGCTTAATTTTTAACGGAAGGTTGCTGGAAGTGACTTCGAGCGAAACAGAGAACCGAATAAACAAATGATGACCTTTTATCCTGCACCCCCTAATTTGATGACTTAATGTAAACGAAGATAAAAAAAAGGGGCATTCCCGATAGCAGTTTAGGCAGTTTAGGCGGCTGCTATAGCGATTGACTGGAGAGGGACTCTCTCCGCACGGCCCAAGATTTCGGCTGTGACTGGGGCCCTGTGAACAATACCTCCAGAGACGGGCAGCTGCGTAGTGTTCATCAAGTGCTGGTCGACTTCTCGTGCGCATTGCCGACCTTCATTGATACCCCTGTAAGAGAAAGGACCATTTGTTAGAGAAATCACTCCCAACAGTTCTCTGAGATCGCAGTAACTTACCAGACAATTAAGCTTTGTCCTCTTCGGCAATCACCAGCGGCAAAGACACCAGGCATGGAAGTAGAGTAGGCTCCCGGGGGTGTCTTGACATTCTTCCGAGCGTCTCTCTCGATATCACCCAATACTCTGTCCTCCGGGCCCAAGAAACCCATTGAGAGGAGCACAAGATCTGCAGGGAAGAACTGTTCGGATCCTTCGACTTGCTTCATGTCCCAACCCCCGCGAGAGCTCCTGGCCCACTCCACACGGACTGTGTTGATACCCTTGACCTTGCCGCCGCCATCACTTACAAACTCCTTGCTCATGACACAGTATTCTCTAGGATCCTTTCCATATCGTGCCTTAACCTCTGAGTGGCCATAGTCAATTCTGTACACCTTAGGCCATTGCGGCCAAGGGTTGTCCCTGGCTCTCTCGTTCGGTGGTTGAGGAAGTAACTCGAAGTTGACAACTGACTTTGCACCGTGACGAACAGCGGTACCAATACAGTCGTTACCGGTATCACCTCCACCGATAACGATGACATCCTTGCCCTTTGCACTGATATATTTGCCATCCTCATGGGTTGAGTCGAGCAAAGACTTGGTATTGGCATGGAGGAAAGCTATAAAGTTGGTCAGCTAGGACTGTGAGACGGTGGTGAAATTGACTTACTCATAGCATAATGAATACCATCAAGATTTCGATTAGGGATCGGGAGGTCTCTGGCAACTGTAGCACCGGTCGCAATGATAACGGCTTCATTTTGTTCCCTAAGGGAAGAGAGTTTTATGTCCTCGCCTACGTGAGTACCAGTGACAAATTTGATACCTTCAGCGGCCATGAAATCTGTTCTCCGCTGGACGATTGATTTGTCGAGCTTCATGTTCGGAATACCGTACCTACGCCGAATTAGCATCTCCAAGACAATCCGTTCAAAGGCAGCGGGGGCCTTTACATTAGCAAACCACCAATACGATCGGCCCTCTCATACACGACAACGAGGTGGCCGGCTTTGTTCAAACTATCGGCAGCTGCCAAACCAGCAGGACCGGAGCCAATGATTGCAACCTTCTTTCCAGTGCGAACTTCGGGCGGCGTAGGAATCATCCAACCCATCTCAAAACCACGGTCAATGATTGCACACTCGATGTTCTTGATCCCAACTGCTCAAAGTTAAGTCAGGTTATATCATGGTAAACACCATCCATAGGAGACAAACCTGGATCCTCGTTGATACCTAGAACACAAGCACCTTCACAAGGAGCTGGGCAAACGCGCCCTGTATACTCGGGAAATGGATTGGTTTGAAGAAGTTTTAAGAGGGCATTCTTCCATTGGTTTTGGAAAACGAGTTCGTTCCACTAAAGGAATGAGTTAGCTTGCGATCTTGAAGCAACGGAAAAGCATACAAGGAACCAACCTTGGGGATGATGTTCGAGATGGGGCAACCGGTATCGCTCTGGCAGAAGGGGACACCGCAGTCCATACAACGGGCGGACTGATACTTGAGCTCATCCTCGTCCAATCGTCTGCTGAGTTCTTGCCAATCCTTTGTACGTGTTTTGGAGTTCCGATACTTCTCATGACGGCGGGAGTAGAGCATGAAACCTTTCGTCTTGTTGAGTACCAAGGCAGACTTCTTCTCGGCCTTTGTATCCAAAATACTGTCTTCCAAATCAGTCATAGCAGCCACATGCTTGTGCTTGTCTACCTCCTCCTTTGCCAGCTGTTTCTCATGCTGCTCGCGGACCGGGTTGCCGGGAAGTAGACCTAATGGGTATTGGGAGACCTTCGATTTTCGTGCTTCCTCTTCCAGAACTCTCTTGTAATCGGTGGGAAGGACTTTTACGAATCTAGGAAGAGCCCTGCGGTAATCAAGGAGGATCCGTTTGGCTAGTTCGGAGCCGGTGAATTGGTAATGGTCTTCGACAAGGCCTCTAACCCAGGAGATTTCATGAGCATCTTCAACGCCGGAGAGCTCAACCATTTCCATGTTGACCTTAGAGGCAAAGTTCTGCTTTATATCGAGAACATAAGCGATACCTCCAGACATTCCGGCTGCAAAGTTACGACCGGTCTCGCCCAAAATGATGACCCGACCTCCTGTCATATACTCACATCCGTGATCTCCAACACCCTCAACGACAGCAGTTGCACCCGAGTTCCTGACGGCGAAACGCTCGGCAGCAACGCCGCGAAAGAAACATTGACCAGCAGTAGCGCCATAAAGACACACATTACCGACAATAATGTTCTCCTCAGCTTTGTAGGTGGCGTTTCTGGGAGGGTAAATGACGACGCGACCACCGGATAACCCTTTTCCAACATAGTCGTTGGCATCACCCTCGAGTTCGAGTGTAACCCCAGGAGCAAGGAAGGCTCCAAACGATTGACCGGCTGACCCTCTAAGATTGACATGGACAGAGTCTGGCTCTAAACCCGCCTCCCCCATCTTTCGACTGATTCGATAGGAAAGTGTGGCACCAAGTGCGCGATCCGTGTTGACTATATCGGACTCGATGCGAGTGGGAATACCTTTCTCTAGGGTATACTCCGATTCGTCAATCAATTTATTGTCGAGTCGTACGTGCAGACGGTGATCCTGTTTCCTGACGTTATATGTAGCAACACCAGGGCGAAGTGTATGAGCGGGCGTTAATATCAGAGACAAGTCAATGTTATTCGTTTTCTCAGTCATAAGATCTCTTCTTACGAGAAGTTTCTCCGAACGACCGATCATTTCATTGATGGTTCTGAAACCTAGTCTTGCCATGATGGCGCGGAGCTCGTTGGCAACGTAGTAGAAGAAATTAATAACGTTCTCGGGGGTACCGGTGAACTTCTTTCGCAGCTCAGGATCTTGGGTGGCGATACCAACAGGGCAAGTGTTCAAATGGCATTCTGTATTATATAATTAGCACAGGAGAACGCCATGAGATTCATTTAAGGGGAGCTACTTCTCATCATAATACATCCCATGGCGATGAGGGGTGTTGTCGCGAAACCCCACTCTTCTGCACCAAGGAGACATGCAATCGCAACATCACGTCCGGTACGCAGCTGTCCATCAGTTTGCACAATGACACGACCACGCAAGTCGTTTAAGACTAGAGTTTGATGTGTCTCAGCCAGGCCAAGTTCCCAGGGCAATCCGGCATATTTAATACCAGTCCAGCGAGATGCACCGGTACCACCATCATGCCCGGAAATGAGAATGTGGTCAGCCTTGGCTTTGGCTACTCCGGAGGCAACAATTCCAACACCAGTCTCAGATACAAGCTTCACCGAAACCCTTGATCGAGGATTAGCACATTTCAAATCGTAAATGAGCTGCTTCAAGTCTTCGATAGAGTAGATGTCGTGGTGAGGCGGCGGAGAGATGAGACCCACGCCAGGGGTTGAATGCCGGGTGCGAGCAATAGATTGCGAGACCTTATGCCCGGGAAGCTCCCCACCTTCTCCCGGCTTTGCTCCCTGAGCCATTTTGATCTGGAGCTCATCCGAGTCGGCCAAGTAGTGAGATGTGACACCAAAACGTCCAGAAGCGACTTGCTTGATAGCGGATCTCATGGTGTCCCCGTTTTCTAATATCTGACTTCTCTCAGGATCCTCGCCACCTTCACCGGTGTTTGACTTCCCTCCTAGCCTATTCATAGCTACAGCAAGCGTAGAGTGCGATTCCATAGAGATGGATCCATAAGACATGGCACCTGTACAGAAACGGCGAACTATTTCGGTCCAAGGTTCGACCTGGTCTATTGGAATTGGCTTTGAACTAGAGAAATCAAAATCCAATAGTCCACGCAGAGTACAGTTTTTTATTTGTTCGTACTCCGAGAGGGAATATGCTTCGTAAGACTTGTCGTTCTTCGTTCGGACAGCATCTTGGATGTTTGCAATACTGACTGGGTCGTTGACGTGGGATTCACCACCATCGCGCCAATGGTATTCACCCGTCTCGGGAAGCCCAGGGATAGAAACGATCTTACGGCTTGGATATCCGGTCTCGTGGAGAGCAAAGGCATCTTGCGCAATAAAATCTAGCGTGATTCCCTTGATACGCGTCGCAGTTCCGGTAAAGCACCTGTCAACAACAGAATCATCAACACCCAATGCCTCGAAAATCTGAGCACCCTTATAACTCTGCAAAGTCGAGATACCCATTTTACTCATGACCTTGAGGATACCGCCATCACAGGAATGCTTGAAATTGTCCACAACTTTCTCATCGGAAAGACCTCCCCTAATCAGCTTTTCGCGATTCATCTTCAAGATACACTCCATGGCAAGATAGGGGCAAATAGCGTCCGCGCCGTATCCTAAAAGCACACAAAGGTGATGCACCTCCCTTGCCTCAGCGGTCTCAATGACTAGGGCAATTTTGGAACGCATTCTATTTCGCACAAGGTGGTGGTGGACACCACCACAGGCAAGAAGCGCTGATAATGGCACACGATCGGCAGAAGTGTTACGATCGGAAAGAACGAGCACTTTGTCACCTTTCTCAATCGCCTTGCTCGCCTGCATGCACACCTCGTCAAGAGCGTTAATGTACCCTGGCACCCCCTGTTCCTTGGGGAATGTGATGTCGATGGTGTGAACAGTCCAGCTATTGTTAACTTGTTGGATACTCGTCAACGCATTAAACTCGTTCGGTGAAAGGACCGGTGAAGGGAGAAGCAGACGATGGCATTGGGATGGACCCATCTCGAGGACATTGCCCTGGGGCCCAACATAGCATTCAAGAGACATGACAATGGCCTCACGGATTGGATCGATGGGTGGGTTTGTGACCTGCGCAAAAAGCTGACGGAAATACTCGTACAAAAGACGGGGCTGTTTTGCTAGACAAGCCAATGGGGCATCATTACCCATGGAACCAAGCGCTTCCTTAGAGTCTGCAGCCTGCAGGAAATATTAGAAGGAAAATGGTTGCTCGAGTGAGACGCAGTGACTTACCATCGGTCCTAGAATCAGGCTGACCTGCTCGAATGAGTACCCAAAGGCAAGCAAACGGGGGTCATTTTGCAAGCTATTATCGTCCAATGAAGGTTCAAGGCGAACACCCGAACTCTCCAACTGGTTATATACTTTCTTAATGGTGAGTAATTGTTCTTCGACCCATGAAGTGAAATCGAACCGAGAAGACACCCCCATCTTCAGCTCCTTATCATCAACTATCCGCCCTTCCACAGTATCTACTAAAAGCATCCTCCCAGGCTTCAATCTACCCTTCTGGATAATGTGCTCTGGATCGATCAAGATAGTGCCGACTTCGGATGCACAAATAATGCGGTCGTCATCCGTTACGTAGAATCTACATGGCCTTAAGCCGTTACGATCCAATGTAGCACCACAGTATCTCCCATCCGCGAAAGTAAACAATGCTGGGCCGTCCCAAGGCTCCATCAAGCAGGCAGCCCATTCATAGAAGGCCACTTTCTTGGGGTCCATCAGAGCATTATCTTGCCAGGCTTCGGGAACCATCATCATAATGGTCTCCGGTAGGGAAAGGACACCATTTATAGTAAGCAGCTCAAGAACGTTATCAAACGCCGCAGAATCGGACCCCCCCTCCTCGATGATGGGGTATAACTGCTCCAGCTCTTCTCCAAACTTAGCAGATTTCATCTGGCCTTCACGTGCTCGCATCCAATTTTTGTTACCACGCAGCGTGTTAATCTCACCTACCCCTAATATCAGCCCCGTGCGCATATCCAAGTGAAGGGTTTGATGTATTACCATTGTGAGCTACCCACCGTAGGGGCTGGGCGCGGTCCCAACTGGGGAAGGTGTTTGTGGAGAAACGAGAGTGGACGAGGGCAAAGTGGACGGCATAATCGACGTTAACCAAGTCATGGTAATAGGTATAAACTTGTACAGGTGCCAATTGACCTTTGTATACAATATTTTTATTGCTCAGAGAGCAAATATAGAACCAATTGTGTAAACCGATCTTTTTCGTGCTAACTTTGCGCAGAATGAAGAGTTGCCGTTCGAAATATTTCTCGTCAAAGCTCTCAGCGTCTGTATTTTCGGGCTTTTCTCCTTCCCCGTATCGGCTCCTCAGGACGACAAAGGGTTGAAGTATCGTGGGTTCACGAGACAACGCCGCCGGACCCAGAAGAGCACTATCGCGTGGAACTTCTCGCCAACCTAACACCCGAAGACCCAACGAATCTGCGAGTTCGATGAAAGTATTCTTGCTCTCGATGAGAACCTCCTCACTTGGTTTGAAGAACAGGTTCCCGACGGCATATTGGCCCTGCGGGGGTAGAACAAATCCCGACGATCCTGTAAACTCCTTTACAAAGAATTTGTGAGGAATGGATGTCATAACACCTGCTCCATCACCATCACGGGCATCAGAACCCACAGCCCCTCGATGGGTCATGTTGCATAGCAGACTCCGAGCATCACTGAGGATCTTGTGGCTAGCAATTCCTTTGATGTTCCTGAACCATCGTTAGCACAATTCTTGGATAATTTTGGGCACGGGGGAACAATTACGCTGCAAACCTTACGCCGCACGCATCCTTCTCCAATTCAGGGTCGTAAAGGCCCTGCTTGAGTGGCAAAGCACCGGCCCATGAGCGATTTTCAGGGGTATTCTGGTAATTGTAGATGTTCACGGGTTCTTCAATTTCTTCGATCTCGCTCTCATAAGCAGGGGCCATCCTTTGGCTCGATCGGGTAAAGCGTAATCAGAGCTAAATCAGCCTCGCTCTTCGAACGAATAGGATATAAAATGTTCGTGTGCTGGGGCGATAAAATTTCAAATCTGAGGATAGGTTTGATCAATTGCACGGCAAACAACCCAAAACTCGTTTGTTGGGCGAAAGATGGGAGGGGGGGGGAGGGGGGAGCAGGAGTTTGACTGCGTTTTCCCAGCTGACGTTCAGTTACGTGTGGCAACAGAAAAGTTTAATTGTGCGAGTGGACCCCACGGGGATTCGGGCACGGGCGAAGGGACTGCGCTGGCTAGATTAGAAGACAACTGTGATAGGGGCGGGGTACAGTGCGTCTTGCCTTTGGGGGAGACAATGGAGGATAAAGAGTATCCTATGACACAGGATAGGGAGGGAGAGAGAGAGAGGAGGAGTGGGAGGAGTGGTAGAAGGGGTGGAGGAGGGAACTCAAACCGGGGGTGCCCCGAAGAAAAAATATCCGGCTGAAATTATAATTACCGAAGCGAAAGGGCCCCCCGGAAACTGGAATGGTTTTTCTCACCCTAAATTATGGAGGAGGGGTGAGAGAGGGGCGGGACGTGACGGCGGGGAAAGGTCTCTACTGACCGATAACGTCAAAATAATTACCAACCAAAGAGAGATAAGAAATTCTCCAATGGAGCACACAATAAATCGAATGGGGAAGAGTCTCCAAGTGAATTGTCTTACTCGATGCTCTTTGTTCTCCAGGCGTTACAGTATTATATATAATTCTCATTCCTCCATCATAATACTTGTACTTCTGCCGGCATCTATGCCTCTTTACAACTGGGAAGTGTGCTAGCATTAGCGGGAGAAGCCTATGACGCTGAGGGGGAAAGCTAGTGCATGGCCGAAGTGGGAAAGAGATCACTGTCCCGTTATCTGATAGGCCGCAATATGATAATTACAGGTGACAGGGTGTGACAAAAGTGGGAGGGATCAGGGTTGGCAAACGCAAGAGATTGGAGATCCCTTGCGAAGTATGATACTGTGCGAATAATTCTTAAGTGAGTGCCGTATCATATCATACTGATTATCGAAGGAGCTCAATAAGGCACAGTACCGATTGGACAACCTTCACCAACTCCATCCCATCATGGTAATAACGACGTACTGTATGCAGTCATTCATGTGAATGGAAAAAGTGGTACACACCACTGTACTAGTACTCGAGTATTGCAAGCGCAGCTGCATTGCCTGCAATTAAAATGCAGCCTCTTCACGATATATATACTCGAGTACCTGCCCTGTACATACCATTGATTGAAGCCAGGAGTCCTGCAAAGTGGGGAAGCACAATCCACGAGCACTCGAGTACGGATCGCACGAGAACAAAAAAAAAAAGAAAGAAAAAAAAGGAAGAATGTCCCATATCATACCTTCTTCCTTTTTTCCCTTTCCCTCCCTTTCCCTCGCCGGAGGTCACTGTGCCAAGGAAGACCGTGCACATCCATCTTCACACCCCACGCTGCCCCTTCAATCAGGAATCACTGGTTCGAGACCTATTACCGTACTTGAGTAAACTGTACGAGTACTCGAGTACGGCAAGTCCTTCCTTTTCCAGACTGGGGATGCCCCCCCGTCGTTGTTTAAGGTGCGGCTGCTTGTGTAACAGCCTGACCAACCTACATCCTTCATTTGTCTTGAATTCTACAGTACTGTACACCGGCGCGACACCAGCCCTGCAGTACCGGTATCAGATTCGTTCTCTTCCCACCAAAACTTGTCATACCTCACTGATCACTGCACGCACGCACAGCGTTATTCGTAGATACCGGTGCTGTACCGCTATCGCTGACTAGCACCGCGAAACATTTTCATGGGACAATCTCTGCAGAATAAAAAAAATCACCATATACCCTTCAATGTGCGAAGTGGCAAGCCAGGTATCCCCGCAATGCGATGTGGGGCCCGGGTACTCGTACTGTGCTCCCTGGGTCTTGCATGCTTGACAATGCTGGTACTGTATTTGCACTTTATGCTTTTTAGTGTCGCTAGATTAACGATCACCCTTTTTTTCTTGGGCGATATTACTCTACGACTCGAGAGTACTCATACTGTACGGTACTTGTACTTATAACAATACCGGCACGTTACTCGAGTGGGTGGCATGTGTTTTTGAAAATATTGCATCCACCCCACCCTCCCCCACGTTTGTGGATCGTGATGGTAAGAGTTTGATGGTTAACCCGGGTTTCGGGGGAATTCGGATGAACTAGCAGCTGATCCCAACATGTTTTATGTACCCAGGGAATCCAAGAAACTAACCCCTCCTTTGTTCAAACAGCCAGCCCAGCTCGCTGAAAAACCAACTCTTCCGGCGGGTCAAGTTTTCCCAAAGTCGACAAAGTGATCGAGACACAAATTCTAGATCCTCGGCCCAATTCTCACTTTTTTGGGGATGCAAAACTGTTCAGTCACCGGAGTACCAATTGACCATCTCATGGCTCGAACGAGCTATCCCTATGGAAATAGGCAACAAACTTGAAGAGCTGGCCCAATTTGAAAGCGGACTTCTTCTAATGGTTTCAACCCCCCCGAAGCAGTTGTTTGCCATGCTCAACTAATTTCTACCCACAGCATCCGAAGTTATCGGTATAGTATGATATTCCTATCTAATCTTTGGCATCCAAGAGTTTGTCAGCTTTTCCACCGCCCCTTTTCGCCAACTAGCAACCGCTTACTGCACACTATGCGAGCAGCCACCCGTGTATTCTTCTCCAGTTCCTCAAGCGAGGCCGTCTTCCGCGGAGAATCTGTGGTGTTGTTACAGTGCAGCACCCAGGATTTAGGCAATTCGGAGGGAGCGCTTTTCAATTTCGAGCCATATCGGTTTCCAACATCGGCTTGGCCCGATTTTGCGTCCTCCGTTCGATGGTGGTGTACTGGGGAGGGGGAGGGTGAGAGAGGAGGGAAAAAGAAAAAAGAAAAAGAGAACCAAAGTCACGCGTGCTCGTACATTTGACTGCGGGCGGAATCGGGAACCTTCGAAACAAGAATTGTTATTCGGCCTAGAGCTAACACACTCCTGAGCAGGCGACAATTCAATTGCGCTTCGAATTTTCACTTTGCACTGATTTTCAACATTCAAAACCAACTCCTGCCATTGATGGGGTAATGAGATGTGTCAAGATTTATTGACTGTGAAGCCGGTGTAGATGTCTTGGGCCGTCTCCCGGCTAAGGTGCGATGCCTTCAAATAGTCCAATTTCAGCTCCAACGGATGAATAAAGCCAACACCCAGGCTCCCGGCATACGGAGGGTGCGGTCCGCTACTTGGGCATTGTTTGGTTATGATCTCCAGGGATTGAGGCCGAGTACTGCAGCCTCAACCAAGTTGGCCAGTAATAAGGCTTGAGTGGTTTGCTGACCCCGAAGAGCGGGGTCCGCATGTGCATGGGACATGGTTGGTAGAATATATCAGCGTGAAGGAGACAATCTTCACAAAGATCAACACTCGCTCTCGAGCGGAATTCCAGTCTTCCGGGTTTACTTTTGGCACGGGGTGTCATTCGGTTACCACCGCTGATACATTATCAGACTGCGAAACTCCTCCCTTGAAATTTGTAGGATCGCGCTGAGCTCTATTGGTAATGTTTCTGCCATCGAAGATGCTGGTTGTGGGCGCCTTTCTGGGGCTGCCGTGGTCTCAAAGGCACTTCTGGGGACCGCGGTTAAAACATAGTGAACAATTTCCGCGGGTGCTAGGAAAGCCAAATAGAAGAGCCGGGCCTAAATCAAAATCGGCTCTGCTACCGGTACTTCCACCACGGTGCTTCTCAAAGATAAGAGAACGGAAAACGCTGCTCCATGGCCCAAAATTATCAGTAACTACGGTAGCCTATATCACATCCATGTATTTCAAGTCACACAAATGCGGGGAACATGGTGTATGACCGCTTCTCCACTCACTGCACCTCACAGGAGCAACGAAGGCCTACCGTACCCGAACCCAACGACCAATCTCTCAAATAGAACTATGCTCCATAGGCCAACTCTCATCAATAATACAGCACTCGAGAATACGCGGCCCTCAAATGCGCACACGACCAGTTCCTACCGGCAGCAGGTTCGGTATCCAAACAACAATTATTTCGCCGAGTAGTTGGAAGCACGGAATCAGGAAAAACCAAATCACCGCAAACAACTCTACTCCAAACTCTATCACGTATCGAGATGTCGAGAATTAAGATACCGGGTAAAATGTTTCGAGGTGGGTTAGTGACCACCAATAAGCAATGGAAATATAAAATGCTTGGAGAAAACGGCGAGTGGGAAAAAGCAACCATGAACGCGGTTCAGGAACGGTACCTTTTCACGGCAGTCTCGGGTCCCCGAAATGGAAACTGACAGGGCTGAATTTTGAAGCAGGGTTTGCGAGAAGTCCGGTATTTCGAACGGATGTCGAGATGACATGGTACTTCTGACACTGTAGCTGCTACAGTCTTCATCGTACTCGTGACGAACAGGGGTAGCTGGTGGGCAAAAAAGGCACAAGTAATCGTTAAGGTTAGGGTTGCAAAGAATTACTAGTAATTGATCCCTGTTCGTCACCAGTACGGTGAAGACTGTATGTGATATTAAGGGAATATCATACCGTAGCTGAAATGCTGCCGAGGCACAAAATTCTCAGATGGGTCGACGATAGGTAGTGAAGCAATATGTGCTTCATTGCTATATAAAAACTGGATATTGCGACCGAGCGGCGCCTGAATTTGCCGACTAGTAGTTCCTCCTGGGAAACACCTAGAGCTATGTGTTAAGTTACCGCGCATTGCATCAAGGAGCGCACTCCAAAACCCATTACTGGGAGCTAGAATACTAACAGATCTTTCTAGAAGAAAATGGTATTGGTCCCAAGACATGAAGAATGCCGCATACCGTATGTCATCTCAAGAAAGTTGTCGAACTGCGCGCTCGATCGACCTGGCATCCTACAAACCACCAGCAACTCGAAATCTGCTTCTTGAGACGAAGCGCAAATACCACAAACATCTCGGGTGCTTCGACGCCCACCCCTCAGTGATTATCAGCAGGTGACCGACCCCCGGATATAAGGCAGCAGCCCCCCAGATCACCGGTGCCTTCTCACACGCGATTGTGTGGGGGAGCACAAGGACCAACCCCGCAATCAACTTTACTAGATACCATCGACTAGCCCACCGTTCTATTCACCACAATCCCACCAAAAGAAACCGGTTCGGTATGAGCCTCCAAAACTGAGGATCACACTCAATCACTCGAAGAGCATTGAGCAATGAGCATCCCACTTAGTGCCACCCCGGAACAGTCTCGAGTTTCTCCATGTCATATTCAGGCTCATCTAATCTCAACACGAGAAGATCTCCATAGAACTTTGGCGAGACGCCCCCCACAAAATTTAACTCTTTTCCTGCACTTGAATCCTAAGTTGCTCGAGTACGGTGGAGGGATAGCAAGTGTGTATTTGCACTTTTGGTGTTATCCTTTGGACCGGCTGCTTTTTTTTTTTTGCAAGTTTTAGTCAGACATGACACAAGATTGTGCCTGAACGACGAACAGCGTACGGTACAGGACTCGGGGGGCACCGGTTGTACTATGAAATGGGCTTTGAATGTGGCGTGTCATCAAGGAGGAATAATAGCTCTAAGAACCCGAGCAGAAATCACAGCCCAGTTTGCTCGCACTCGAGTATAGTCTTCACCGGGGGCATGGCGAAACTGGGCGGGCGGTGAACAGGGTAGTCTATGATACTTCGTCGACAAAAATGTATGATGTGAGGCACCTAAAGGGTGTACCAAGGGGTTATTGTGCGTGGACAAAATTAACCGCGATTCAACAGAGGAAAAATCTTCGGCGATGACAACAACACTCACCCACCAATCCACTATTATGAAAACCAAAAAAAAAAATTAAAAGATGTAAATACATAGTAGAAATTAATATTTGGTATACCATCCATCAGCCTTAATAATTGCCTATTCTATCCACCATTGATCCAGCTAAAGTATCAAAAACCTTTGGGTCAAGAAGTTCCCAACAATGAGTGATGGCCTCTACTATTGTCTTCTTGACCACATTGACATCACCCTTCATAAGATATAGCTCAGGGTAGTGCTTGTGAAGCTTACCTTTCATGAGAGACCAAATATTTTCAATTGGATTGAGATCTGGTGAATAGGCAGGAATTTCCATCAGTGTAATTTCCTGCTCTCTAAGCCATCTCATAAAAGGCAAGTGAGTCTTAGCATTGTCAATGATAAAAAATACCTCTTCTTCTCCAGCCTTTTCTCTAATATTCTCCCATATCCCTAGAAAGTCATAATGATCATAAATATTAATAATTGACTTCCCAGTAACTCAACCCCGAGCAGAAGAAGAATCAGGAAAAACACTCAAAAAAAGACCATGAGTTTGGCTATTATAAAAACAACCAGTTATTATCTGGCTAATCCCTCTCTCCCCTCTCTTAGCCTTAGGTTCAACACAATCCTTATTCCATTTCTCATATGGGTATCTGAAAACCCATTTTCTCCTCTTTGCTCCTCCCCTTTCCACAGCTACCTCATCCCCCCATATTGCCTTTCTTTTCCACATCTTCTTTGTCCAATACCTATAAGCTAATGTCCATTTCAACCTCTCTTGAGCTAGATCCTCATCCAAATGAACTCCCCCCTGTGCCATTCATTTTCTAAGATGCTTTTTTTCAAGTCTTCTCCTTACTGTCCTACTAGAAACATTGGGAGCAACTTGCTCAGCAATGTCAGAATAGGTAGTATGGTGATTTTTAAGAGCTTCTTTATTAGAAATACCAGAACCCGATACCTAGGAACCACCCTAAGTAGGGTAACTCCACTTGGAATCGGAATCTCTGGTCTCCAACACCCCCCTCCGGCTCCCTTACGGGGCCCGTGCGTCATCATATATATCAACCTCAGTTGCGTCCTGTGACTATATTACCACAGAATTGAATGTGTCAGAATAACACCATATACGTCGCCGCCGTCCATTCGACCGGATCCTATTCGCAGGATATATGAGAGGGGACCTTCAGTTAGGTCTGGGAAGTAGAACAGAGTAATTCTGTCAACTACTCAGAGAGTTACTTGGCTTTAAAGACATGATACCTTTGGCATGGGCCGTAGGTAACAGGACGATTTTGCACAAAGAGATGGTATCAAATGGTAAAGGATCTCTACAAGAGACCAATACATTTAGATCTACCAGAAGAGTCTAGAACTCCAAAAAGACACTACCAAAGAAGCCAATGAACTTCACGGAGTGTTGCAACTGGGTTTCGGAACACATCGTAGTCATGAGGTGATTCCCAATACTACGATAGTTACTAAAACCTACTACCCAGGGAGCAACTAAGGGTTGTCGACCAAGGGATTAATTACCAATTTGGTGGAATAGCTTCCTGCAAGTTAATAGGAAGTCATCTAGAGAAAATCTATCGGTTGGGTATGGAGTTACAAAGGATCGGAGTCAGGCGACCTACGATGGTTGTAATAATGACCACCTTTGCAGATATAGCCGTGGATAAAACTGATCATTTTATCAATGGCAAAGACAATTGGAGCCAACTCAATTCAACTTAAGAACTAGGCCATAAGTCTAAAGACTCTGCTAATCGGTTTATTACTATTGGAGACTGTATGTTTCCTAAGAAGAAATATTGTAATTACCGAAGAGGGTGTGATGGTTTTCAGGGTCCACAGGTGTTCGCACCTTGGAACAAAACTCGATGTTGCGAATTATGATTGAAGAAGTACATAGTTGTATGATAAATAGATGTAGTCTGCGAATACTCAGACGCGGAATATAAATATCGAAGTACCTCCTAAGCTTTAGACATCATCAAGCAACGGAGAAGAGACCTTAACAATATAATATTGTTTTTACGATTCTACCCTACTTTACCTACTTTACTTCGCTCTGAGTAGTCATAAATAAAATGAGCCAAGTCCAAGCCTTTCTAGACAATCTCCATCTACAAAAACGAATCTCAATTGGCCTAGACAATCTTGAAGTCTATCAAGTTGTCTCCGCCTAACATTCCTCCACCATAGCATTATCCTGTAACTTGGTAGTTTTAGGATGTCTTCCTCTACCCTTATTCTCCTTGCCCTCTTGATGTCTCTTGGTAATTGTATCTCTGGCAGTAGTGTAGGAGATATTAAGGTAGTTGGAAATTTGCTGATATCTCATCTGAGGCTCATGTAACCTGAGAATCCTCTCCCTGGTAAACTCAGAGAGATGTGTGCAGGGAATAGGTTTTTTAGCACGACTGCGAAAAATAGGAGGCATAGTTTATTGAAAAAAGAATTGAGCAGAATAGTTCCTTCTTGGTTGACTTAGAGCAATTTTTTTAGGTACTGTTGAGAGTGTGGGATGATGAAGAGGGATAGGTTGCT
The DNA here is from genome assembly GCF_000151645.1 of Tuber melanosporum. Classification (NCBI taxonomy): domain Eukaryota; kingdom Fungi; phylum Ascomycota; class Pezizomycetes; order Pezizales; family Tuberaceae; genus Tuber; species Tuber melanosporum. The sequence continues at coordinate 61,253 of NW_003298793.1, forward strand.
ACTGATTATTGAATCATGGTTAATTTTGTCAACACACAATTCACCAAAATGTGATGCTTATGTAATCAGGGTAGGGGTATTTTCCCCAATGTGGTGAAACAAGTTTAAGAAATTTTATTTTATATTACTACGATTACAGCTTATAGTTTTGCTTTTTTAAAAAACTATGAACAATGTATTTTTATTAACAGAAACTGGCTTGCTATCCTGACGCAAATTTATTATAGATTTTAGAAAATTATGTAATTTAAAGTTAAAATAGTATTAGGAAAGGATTGTAGATATAGTGATTGATCAATAGCAACTGTGATTATATCACATTATATTAATAGCAGCATAATATACAAATAAGAAAAAAAATATAGAAATATTTTGCTAGATATGCAAATCGAACTTCAAGCTATTTGAGAAAAAGCAACTAGCTAGAAATACTCCTTACCCTGATTATATAAGCGTCACATTTTGTAACACCCCTTGGTAAATTACAGTACGAGTACACCCTTTAGGAGCCTCACATCGTACAAGTATTCATCAAGGTTAGGGCTACAAAAAATTACTAGTATCATACAGTAATTGATCCCCGTCCATCACCCATCCAGTTTCGCCATGCCCCCGGTGGAGACTGTACGAGTATCATACGGATAACACATGTTGTCATTCACGACGCCAGTTTTTTTTTTTTACAATCTATCATATCATATACCTCAAACATTTCCAAGCCTAAGGCTTACCCTTGGGCTGGCTGGAGCAGTCAAACCCGTCGGGCGCACTAAGGTAAAATCCGCCGACAGTTATGATACCAGTAGCTGCTCCCGGTCAGAAAATCGGGATTTACAGCCTTTTCAGCACTTGGGGGGGGGAACTTGAATATTCTCAGCAGAGCATACAGCTCGAATCGCCTCGGAAAATGTTTTGGTATACTCGACAGCAAATTCAACTGTTTAAGGTCACCGCCCAATAGATAGCACCCTACGATATCTTTTTAACACTGATAGTAGAAATTAGCATTGATATTTTTCCTTTCGTTTAACCAACATCCGGTAGAATACGGTACTAATTGGAACGATACAATGTGACTTCAGCTTTCCTTTTTTTCCTGCCCCACTTCTTCCTTTTCCCTCTCACAAAATCCTAGCTGACGGGTATAAACGGGTCGCTCAAATGAAAGAAACTTCTGGGTAATTCGGATCAGGCCCATTAAGCAGCTTCCCTTTACTATGTGCGAGAACCTTGTCGAAGAAGGCCTTGAGGTAAACCCTCTGTATCGTCATAGCCCTCAGACCCCCGATCGTTCCGACGATCTCCTCTAAGACTTCCTTCGGGAACAACTTCTTCAGCCCGAGTAACTCGATAAGTGGGGCGTAGTCCGAGAAGGTAACATGTGCCGCGCCCTTGAGCGACAGCTCCCTCTTCCACCCCTTGGAGGGGCTATTCCAGAAACTCTTCCACGTTTCCTCGACGGTGCGGTTATGTCCTTCAGCGCCGAAGATGACGAACGGCTTCTTGAGACCCTTCGTGCTGACGCTGCCGAAAAATCTCCCGTCGAGATTCACCCCTCCGAGAATAGTGTCTTCCGCAGCCATTGCACCAGCAGCAGCAGCCCCCCCCAACGAGTGCCCAAACATGCCCACCCTCTCAACCTTCAACCCCTTCGCCCCAACGCCCGGAATTACGCTGGTGAGCGATGGCATGCTTAGGGACTTGATGGTGAAGAGCACATCCTTAACCCTCTCGTCATAATACTTGGTAACCTTCTCCGCGGTGACGTTCCCCGCGACGTTCTCCGGGTCGGCCACGGCGATCTTCCCATCGGGAAAGTCCACGACGGGCGAATCATACGTCGCATCCAGCGCCGCGACCATGTACCCATGGCTCGCGAGGTCTTCGGCGAGTGTGGCATAGACATACCGACTCGAGCCGAAGCCCGTGGAGAAGAGGATGAGTTTCACGTTCGGGGACTTGAGCGGCGCACCGTAGTAGCTGTTTGGAGTAATGCTCTTGACGGTCCCGTTCGGTAGCTCCAGTGTGGTTTCGTAGTGGGCGGCCACCACCGGCGACATATACTCTGGGTGCGGGAAGTTCGTGCTGGCGGAGGTAGTGGGGTAGTATAGTGTCATTATGATTCTCCGGGGCTCGTGGGTCGGGGCGAAGACGTCCTTTCTGGTTGTGTCAGTTATGAAGAAGTTGTATGTGCCGACTTTGTCCGGGCCCGTTGTGGCCGGAAGGGATACGGCGGTGACATGGTGGAGGAAGGGTAGGGATAGGCAGAGCAGGTTGAGGAGGGGTTTGAGAATCATGGTGTAGAGTCAATTGATAGGAGATGAAGATGGATAAGGTGCTAATCCCCAGCCGATAAGAAGAAGCTTCCAAACACCTAATCTCTTAGAAGTCTCCGAGACCGTTCTTTTTCTCGAAAGAAAAGATTGAGTGCGAGATTGAAAGTAGGGGAGGAAGGAAGAAATTAGCTGAAATTTACCACCCCTTTATATAACCCATTCCCTCCACAGCCCATCCTCTACTACTATGATACTAGTAAATACATCCAAGCCTGGGGGGCTGAAAAGCGTATTCCCCCCCCCCCTCTCAAATAAAATAAAAATAGGTAGAAAAGTAAGAAGTCCTTTTGCATCCGGTGCCCCGGGGACACATTGACGAACTATGATCCGCACAGCACTGTGGTGCATTCAGACACTTGGCAATGATAAAAAAGTTGGCATATGATAGATAGCACGTTACGTTACACCGCCCGCTCGTTACACACAGCAATGTCTTGTTCACACTAGTAGCTTAATACAAGTACCTTACACAACGGCAGTAGCCGTGCAAGGTAGCCAGAGAGAAGAAAAGAGAAAAGCAGAAAAAAAAGAAAAAAAAGAAAAAAGAAAAAAACGCTCGATAATGATGACCAGAGTATCGTAGCCCCAACAGCCACTGAAAGGAGAACAGAATCAGGCTTTCCGGAACACAGATGGAGAAGAATCCGCCTCGCCGGAAGGGGGGCAGGGGAAGTGCATCCTGGTTTTGTGCGAGCACCAAGCAGCTGGACGAATAGGTAATATGATAAGAGGAAGGAGTTGCGATGAGTTCCTGGTACAAGTATAGCTACATAACTTGGTGGCTTGTATCACATACATTCTGCCTCACAATACCGGTACCAAAGTCCACCGTACCACATCGTTCCCTTCTCGCTGTGCTACCTAACTTGACTTACCTACGGTACCGTACTACCGTATACGTAAGGCACCGCATCATATGTATCATACATACCGGTAAGTCACTTGCAGGACTCACTAGCTCTCACTCGGGATGGGGATGCCTCGTTCTTCCACTCTTCTCCTTCCTTTTCTTCTCCTTCTCTTCCCAATTCGCCTTCCTTCCTTCCTTCCTTCCTTCTATTCTCCTTGTGCTTTTAGTATGATGTTATTAGGACTCGCGGATTCGTCCGGGGGACTGCGGGTGGCTGCACGGTACTTTACACCCTCCCTATCCCATCTCGCTCCACCTTGTTGTACAGTACGTATGGAGCAGTGCATGATATCATCGATTATACAAAAATTTTCGATATAATCGTCCGGTGGCCCATCGCAAGACTTCCGCCCACCCAACGCCGTCCTGCGATGAATGCATTCCTAGCAAGTGGGAAAGAGAGAGAGCGAGAGAGAGAGAGAGAGAGTGTGTGTGTGTGAAGGTAAAAAGGAAATAGGGTAGAACAGGGCGAAACCACAATCAACAGATATCCAACCAAATCTGCAGGAAACAACACAAGGGGAGCCTCCCCCCTGCCAATTCGCACGAGTAGTGCCTAGGAGTAAAGGTCACAGACAAAACAACCTCAAAACAAATGGTGCGGAGGGAAGGGAAAATCCTTCCTACATTCCCCCGAGGCTTCCAGCCTCGTAAGATACTCGGGTAACAATTCACCCAACAGTCCTTCACCCAGCGGAGCCACCTCCGCGCAACGTAACCCTACTAGCTAATGCGTAGCACAAAGGGAACGAGTGAGCATCAGTGCTGAACCGGTTGCTGAACCGCTTGCTGAACCGAACGGAGACGTCGAAGGAAGTTCTTGCAGAGTGCTCAGTGTCGAGGTTCTATTTGTACGATATAACGTCGATTTAAGGTTGAGCATAGGAGTTGCGTTGCGGTTTCAAACTACTTTTGGGCGGGGTTTTTCTTTTATTGGAAGCGGGGGTTGCTCGAGTACTGTACTCGTCGAGCGCTACCCTACCATAGTCTAATGGAATTTCAAGCTATGGGTCGTGGGGGAGGGCGCCGGGGCGGCGAGTGAGCGGGGGTGATAATTGCTCCGCCCCGCCTTGCTATGGCTATGGTGAGGCTTATGAATGAAGAAAAGTAAGGGGGGATGAGGGGACGCCTGGGAAGGCTTCGGGAGTGTCCAATGTATCTAAGGTTAATCATCAGGGTGTACGAGTACTGTACTTGTTTGCACTCGTGATAACGCTAGGCTTCGGAACTTCTCTCCCTCCCAGCTTAGATTCTAACCTGTCACATAAGATGGATATCCTATCACACCGCCCAGCACCACACAACACTTTCCAGAGCTAACTTAAAGGAGCAGAGGAGGCAAAGACGCAGCAACTTCAGCCTGCCAAAAGAGCCCTACAGATCACGAAAGCCTCAACGCAGCAAACGAAGAAGCCCAAGAAAGAGAAGAAAGAAAAGGAAAGAAAAAGGGCATCTGGTTCTAAGTAAATTACAATGCTAACCCAAGCTAAATGCCATCCGTCTCATCAAAATCAAATAGGTAAATCTACGCCCTGTAGTAATGACTATGGAAAGAAAGAAAGAAAAATTTAGTCAGCAAGGCAGATTCGTAGTTTTTTCGGAAATCTACAGCAGTAACTTACGTCTCCTCAAGCGTCCTTCCCTTCAAGAACTCCGGTTCCGATCCCGGAACGTAGATGTCCTCAAAGAGGGTCTTCGAGGTAGGGTCTGGCACGGGTGCCTCCTCGGCTTTCTTGACCTCTTCGTCGACTGATGCCTTAGCCTCTTTTTCAAGTGCTTTCAACTCATCCTCAGAGATCCCCCACTCCAAGATCTTCTGCTTAAGGCCCTGGATTGGATCTTGAGTAGAACGCATGCGCTGAACTTCCTCACGTGTGCGGTAAGTGGTACCGGGATCGGACATGGAATGACCACCGTAGCGGTAGGTGACGAATTCCATAACCATCGGGCCCTTTCCGGAAATGGTATGTTCTTTGGCATATGCACTCGCCTGTTTAACGGCAAGGACGTCCATTCCATTAACCTTCAGTCCAGGGATGTACTGTCCACGCTTGTAGTAGTCGGTCAGAGCCGAAGATCTATTCGCAGAGGTGCCCATTCCGTACTTATTATCTGTTCATCCGCACCGGCCAGTCAGCAAACAATAACAACGCGTTATCAGATCTATCTTTCCATGGATGACCCTACTTTCGCATGCGAAAACAACCGGAATATCCCAAAGCTTAGCCATGTTGTACGCCTCAAAGACCTGACCCTGGTTTGAGGCACCATCACCATACAAAGCGAAGGTAGTGTTCGGCCTTCCCAAGTACTTCATCGCAAACCCGATTCCAGCACCAACAGGGACCTGCGCACCGACGATGCCGTTTCCACCATAGAACCCCTTGGTGAACATATGCATAGAACCACCCTTTCCATAAGCGATACCCTCTCTTCGGCCAAGAAGCTCAGCAATGATGCTTTTAACAGAAGCGCCGCGCATGAGAGCGAAACCATGGCATCTGTAAGCAGTGATAACCTGATCATCGGGAGTGATAGCATGCTCAACACCGGCGGCAACAGCTTCCTGTCCGGTGGACAAATGACAGAAACCACGGATCTTCTTCTCTTTGTAAAGTTTATCGGCTGCCATCTCCATTCGTCTATACTCGCACCCGTCAGCAACCCAGACAGAGAACCGTTTCACTACTGCGAACAAATAGAAAAAACATAACGAGGCAAATTTCCAATTCTGGACCCGAGTATCCGAAACTTTGACCGAGCCCCCCAAATTCGATCATCCCGCTACGAGAAAACGTACAAAGACCAAATTCCCGGATCCCTCAAGAAAGGAATAAAAGCAAGGCTTGCGCTCACCGAATAGTAACCATATCAGAGTACATCTTCTTAAGTTCATTCTTCGACACACTCAACTCAGTACTTGGGCCATCAATCATGTAACTCTCGAAACTCTCACTGGAAAGGTTGACAGTGAATTTCTTGTCGTCATCCTAAAAAGCCCATACAACACCGATTAGCCCAAGCACTCCTTCCCAACTATCGTAGAGTGGGGAAGGAAAAACCTACCACAGGAACAGAGCTCATATCCGCATGCGAAGACGCAGCGTCCGTGGTAACGGTCCTCAACAACCTGAGCGGTGCTATGCGAGTCGCCTTAATTGAGCGAGCCAACATCATGATGCTCGAGTAGATGAACGAAGGTCAGTGGTATGCGGGTTGTGGGCTGATTTACGTAGCGGGCGAGCAATGAACAGACGATGGGGGAAGGGAAAGAAAGGCGGCGGGCAGAAAAATGTTGGGTCGGAAGCAAGGTCCGATCGGGTACCGGTAATGTGCTCAATCTGATTAGATAACGGACCCGGTTTGTTTGGTCACGACGGCAAAGTAAGTTAGATTTAAACCAAGTTAACTATAGTGAGAAATAAGACTATGATACCTACGAGTACAGGTAAAACTTAATGTCTGAACCGGAGGTCAGTTGTTCTTTTGAAGAAGAAATCGCTTTTAGGTCAAGTGAATTATTTTACACTTCTATGGTTGGTGGGGGGGGACTTTGATGCTGTACAGAACTTAGTGGACAATACGGTAGGTACTCGTCCCATAAGAGGAAGGATAAAATAAAGAGGAGAAAGAAGGGGAAAAAATAGGTAAATAACAAGGACCTCCCAATTCTGTCTCAGTATAATAGTTTTGTGAAAAAGAAAAAGAAAATATGGCTCTCCCCCTCAGCAAGAGTTGGATACTAGAGATATTCATATTGGGGGAGTAGGCAGTGTCGTGTAGGAGATACATAAATACACTTGAGCAAGGGAGGATTCCATAGAAGGGAGAAGTGAGAGTGGGAAAATAGTGAAAGGAAGAGGAGGAAAGAAACAAAACATAAGACTAAAGCTGCATAATACCTTATTCACCCGGATAAAAAACCAACAAGAAAACAAATCAGATGGGAGGAGAAAGGAAGGAAAAAAAAGTACACCCATACCACCCCCACCAAAAAAAAAGAAAACAACAACTAACAGACAAATCTTACATAGTCTGCCATTATGAGATTATCATGTACAGAAATTAAGGGGGGCTTCAATTGGTGGAAAGCAGAAAATTATGCTTGGGATGGCGGAGCTGGTGTCTGCCCAAACGCTGTTGCTGCAGACTGTCGCGCCCGGGCCCGTGCTGCCCCTACCTCTGCCTGCGCTGCCTCTACGTCTGCTTTCGCCTTTTGTTCCTGAGCCTTTGCTCTGGCCAGTTGCGCAAGGGCGGCCTGGATATCTGCCAACGGAACCAACTTGCGAGGAGGGGTTGAACTCAGAGGCTGGTGTGGGAGAGAAGTATTGGGCGAGTGATCGACTGCTGGTAACGCGGAGGAAGGTGGGGGGGACTGAGGGACGGAAGTAATTGAGGAACCCTGAGGCGTTGCAACTACGGTCGGAGCAGACACCTGCTCAGGGCTGTTTACTCCGCGGGGAAGCGTTTCTGTCATGTCATGCGCAGGCCCTGTGGTTTGTGTGGAGAGAGCGGATGTTTGCTGCGCAACAAAGACAGGGTCATAGGCCTCGATCTGTTGGGATGGGGGGGTAGCAACCAGCCCAGTACCTTGCGCCATGAGTTGAGGGTCGATCATCGAATTCGAGGTAGTGGATGATTGTATGCTTTCTTGATTGGAGAAGTCGTCATCGTGCTGTCTTGCTCCGTCATTCATCAAGGTTAAGGGCTGGCTAGCAGACATCCCAGTCTCCCGGCCCGGCAAAATTTGAGTCAATATCGCATGTTCTTGTGTCTGGAACAGTGCGTGCTCGTTAATAAATGCTTTAGTAGCATCTGCAACGATATTGGCAATGGAGGTACCACTTGAAACAGTTGGGACAGAGGGTTGATAGGCGGAAGGCCATAATTGCTGTTGAGAGAGGTGGCTAATGTTAACCCCTCCTCCTGTAAGATGACTTTGAGGAGAATGGTGGTCGCGAGTTTGGTCTGGTGTATAAGGAGACTGCAGCTCTTGTGAGCGTTGGAGGGGACCTGGGCTATGGTGCATAGGTTTCAAGACCTTAGCTGGAGTCTTGATTATCTTAGCCCTGGGCTTCCTAGTAGACCCCATACTTGCAGCTTCGTTCGGGACCCTCTTTTCCGGATCATCGGTATATTTGGCAATGTACTCCGTTGAGTGTTCCCCAAGATAATGCCATATAGAATTGCTAAGGTCAACCGGAGCTTGATCTGCGTTTACCGGGGGACCCGCCATAATAAGTTCTCCCCACTTAAGGCCGGATGCTTCGTCACAAAAGGGATCGTCGGGCTCAGGAACCAGCTTGGGAGCTTTTGTGGTCGCAACTCCTGATTGTTGTGCCGTTGGATACATAGGCATCTCGGTCAATGGCAAAGGCAGAGGAACCGTTGAAGGATCTTGAGCCAATATCCACTTCCATTCAACTTCCAGTGATTCAGTCCTAGTTAGGTTAGAAACTACCGCCCAAATAAAACAACAAAAAAAAAAAAATGAAGGAAAGGCAAAAAAACAGATCATATTGGTGGCTAACCCTTTTGGTAAGACATTGACCACCACACACTCCTCACTGTATCTATTCTCGATGACCACACCGCCAAAGATGTCCCCCCTGTAATACTGCATCTGGATAACATCACCCTTAATGAGACTGTTAGCAAATTTCCGTACCACCATATCGCTCTCTAATTTCTCGCTATCCATGCCCTTGGGACGCTTGGGCCTATGAAATCTACAACGGAAGTCGATATCTGTTTGTGGATACATCTGGCCATCTTCACCATAGTGAGGAACGTCAAACATGTTAACCAGGACGCCAGCTGCCGCAGCGCAGGTAGCATGATACGCTCTTGCGCATTTCTTGGAGGAGCATTGGAAGCAGGCACCCTTTGTTGATCGGCAGAATATGCATCTGAGCTCGAGCCGAGCCCTCGGGATTCCGGGGATATTTGCGACAACCTCCTGTTGCTGAGCCTCATCCCATTTGAAGTAGGTTTCAGGCGTATAGATAGCGCACAGCCTAAGCGGGACAAGCAATAAACGTTATCAGCCACAGTATCGCAGGGTAACACTTGGAGAACTTATGGGAGTATACAAAAAGGAAAAAAAGTCACTTGGACAGACAAATAAAGGAGAGAAAAATAAAGAGAAAGCAGAGTTGTCATACCTATGAGCCTTTTGGCCATCATCTGTAGCTACCAACTCTTCATATGGAATATTATTAGGGCAGAGAATACACTATCGAACACACAAATAGTCAACGCCAGATTACTACATCAAAGTGAGTGCAACGGCAAAAACCCACCGGCTCAGGGGCAGCCTCTTTGCTCAACTTCAACCGCAACTTCTTAACCTTAGCAGGTCGCTCCTTTCCATCTTCGAGCTTCCTCTTCTTGTGGTTTTTAGTCTTCACCGGCTTCCCTTCTACGCTCTCAGGGGGGGTTGGGAGATCATTAGCCTCCATCTCATCCTCGTCCTCATCCCCGTAGTAATATTCGATTTCGTCACCCTCGTCCTCAGTAGACTCCCCCCTCAACTTTCTCTCAATTTCATCCACATCAACCCAGACGGAATCCTTGATACATTCGCATTTCTTTGCGTTGCGTCCGTACTCTAGCCAAGCTTCAGTGGCGAAATTTACACTCTCAGCGCAATTGTACCCAAGATTGTATCCAGAGTGGTATCCGAAGGGGAATGTTATAACAAATTCGCCCTGATGGTGGACTAACTTGTTGACCTTGATACCGTGGCCAAGAAGCAAGGATGGAGAAACAAGATAGTTCTTGTGGCGAAGAAATTGCGAACATTTCTTTGAGTCGTTAGGCCAGATGCCTGCAACGCGGTCATAAGTTAGGCTAAGAGCCGATTGAGAGGAAAAGGAGAAAAACTTGCCTCTCATCACTTGCTCAAACTTGGGCTTATCCTCTCTTGAGATGGAGTACCATTGCTTGGGCGCTCCGAAGTGTATGTAATTGATGCTGTAGAGATCCACATCTTCCAAATGCCAAGCAAATGTACTTCTCCACATCCCAAGATAAAGGTAAGCAGTGTTGACGCCCGGGAGTTTCTTGCCCAAACAATCAAGCAAGTTCTCGAGCTTGGCTACGTTCCAGCTCGTGATGGAGTCGTCAAACAAGCTCCCAGGCATATCAGCCCCATACAGTGGGTTACTGTACGTTAATGTACGCCAATAGGCCTTCTCCAACTCATCACACCTCTCCGGAGTATAGTCATCTGCATTGTGGATACGGAAGTCAAATCCATCAAAGGCTTCGTCATCTGCAATCGCTTGTTCTGCCTCTCTCTCCTTCGCGGTTTTCCTGACATATTTCTTTTTTTGGCGAGGTTGGCGTCCATGAGAATCAGTGATGGGATCGGGAGTTGATTCGACTGTACCACCCATACGGGGTTGACGACCATGGGAATCGGTGATTGGTCCTGGTGTACTAAGCTCCTCCTGCTTCGCCTTTTCCGGCGACCTAGGAGTCGGTGGATTTCTCTTCTTTGAACCCGCGACTGGTGCATTATCCTCCAAGTCACCGAGCGCGATAAGGACCTCTTCCTTGACCTCACGAACGGCAGCCGCAGCGCTCTTCCTAGATTTAGTTTTCCTCCCAACGGGAGCCTCTTTGATAGCTTGGCCCTTCCTCCTTTCTCCACGCTTCGCGGGCGGTTGATGTTCGCTGCTTTCGCAGAGTTGGCGCCATTGAGGAAGATTGTAAGTCCGCTGCTTCTCGATGTTCTCCTGTCTATACTCCCCCGCTACACCGGCCATATGCTGGATGATAGGGTTTTTGATCCGGATGTCTTTCAATTTGTCTTCGAGGGAGGCTAAACTATCGGTCCTGCAGAATAGTCAGCACCAAAGATCACCAGCGCATTAGCGCACGATGATCGCGTAGCGAAATCGCGAACGGAACGCAATCAACAGACGGAGGATGGAGCGATAAACTCACCATTCTTTTGGAGGAATGACCTTGACGATGCCCGACTGCATCCCGTAATGGTTGATCTTATTAACAAAGTGTTTAAAAGAGCGGAACTGATCCATTGTCTATTCGCGACGTCAGTTTTCAAGACCACCACCTCAATAGCTCCATGTATTCGCCAGCAAAAGATCCCTCCCCCCAATACCATCGCCCCCATCCCAAAGCACTTATTCCCGAAAGACAAAAAGTAGAGATCCATCCCTAGGTTACTGGAACCCCTCGAAGAACATTGAAAAGAATCGCGCTCAGACAGGTAAACTTACAGGTTCAAACACAGGGATACCCATATTCTCGTAGTAGTACGAGGGGGTAATCTCCTCATCCTTCTCTTCAGGAAACACTTCGAATTGTTCACCATTGTTGAGCTGCCGCTTCTCAACGACAACCTCGAATCTGGACCCCTCCCCGCTGGTAGTGACCGGGTCCATGATAGCAGCCGCCATCGTGACGGCAGCGACCAAAGATTTTGCAAATTGGGCAAACTTGAGGGGCGGACGAAAGGGTTGGTGTGAGCTCGATTGATGGATTGAGTTTGGAATTTCAGTGGTTTCTTCCTTCCTATTTTTTTTTTTTCCCTTTACTTTTCTTTCCCTCTCCCTCTCCTTCTTCCTTTTTTCCCCCTCGCCAAACTATCTGCTATGCAGCTGTCAGACCGGAGGTTCGTTGGTGGGCGGGAATTAAATGTGTTGTGAGAGAGGAAGCGTGGGGCGAGTTGCGGATGGGTAAGTCGTGTACTGTCAGTACCGTGGGTTCGTTCAACTTGACAGTGAAGGAGAGTTGAGTGGTTGCAGAGAGACGAAAAGGTGGCGGGTCCTTCCTGCCTGTAGGCTGTTTCTTCGCCTACCCTGACTTACCCTTCTGTCGTCTCGGCAGGCTACAAACGAAGGGAAGAAAGAGAAAAGAATGAAAGGCAAGCAAGAAGGAACAAGAGACAACAGAAGGGGAGAGGGGGCAAGGCACGTATGAAGGCGAAAGTGTCAAAAAAATGAAAAAATAAAATAAGAAAGGGAACCTTTCAAGCAAGAGAAGGGCAAAAAGGAAATAATTTTGTAAGAAAAGGATGACCCTGTATCTTTTTGATCCCTTCTATTGTTATCACCCTTTCCGTTCTCTCTCTGCTCTCTACTCAATCAATCCTCATGCACAGATTGTGAAGGAGGAGGGGAGGGAAAGAAAAACAACATGGGAATTTGATGTCCCAGCTAAACCCCCCCCCCAAATCCAGATTTCTCTCCTGCCCTTGAAAAATCTCGGATAATAATGAAGACTCCAAGCGACGAAAACGAGATCACGCGCTTTCCCTTCCCCCATCCTTCCTTCCTCTATGGTACGGTGCCTCATAACCACAGCCCATTTTGCCCCCTTCCCCCTCTCTCCTTCCTTCCTCCTTACTCCCTGCGGACCTTCCTACAGTACACCATTTTATGTAATACTCCCCTTTGACGGCACGCACCATGGTACATATTGTGCCGGTACTCGAGTACATTCGGTTGGTATATGGTACGGGTATGATACCTTAACCAGCAGCGCACAGGCAGGTATGATAGGAGATCTGTGTATTGTACAAGTACTGTACTCGTACGTGTGAACCAAGAGCATATCACGGTGCATACCGCGGTACTGTACGCGTACCGTACAGTCGTACTCTTACTGATACAGTCTGGCGTACTCTTACTGATATTGTGCATGGACAAAATTAACCGCGATTCAACAGAGGAAAATCGTCGGCAATGACAACCACACTCACTCACCAATCCACTATCATGAAAACCAAAAAAAAAATTAAAAGATGTAAATACATAGTAGAAATTAATATTTGGTATACTATCCATCAGCCTTAATAATTGCCTCTATTCTATCCACCATTGATCCAGCTAAAGTATCAAAGACCTTTGGGTCAAGAAGTTCCCAACAATGAATGATGGCCTCTACTATTGCCTTCTTGACTACATTGACATCACCCTTCATAAGATATAGCTCAGGGTAGTGCTTGTGAAGCTTACCTTTCATGAGAGACCAAATATTTTCAATTGGATTGAGATCTGGTAAATAGGCAGGAATTTCCATCAGTGTAATTACCTGCCCTCTGAGCCATTGTCACGAACGTGGCTTGGCACAGAAAAGGTTTTCACATGACTCATAATTATGAGTCATAGGTATGTTATTGTTTCACACATATGACTCATTTAGGTCATATGATTTATTATGTTATGAATTGTTATGTTTCGAACATGACCTCGCTACGAGGTCATGGGTTTTGAACATGTAACCACTTTGATCACATGATTAGTTTGTTAGGATTTACTTTCGCGCATGTGACCACTTTAGGTCACATGACTTAGGACGGGAAGAGTACTATATAAGGAGGCCAGTACGGCTGAGGAGGATAGCCTCTTCACGTTTTATTCTAAGTATTTTTTCTATTTATTACTTTAACAAATATAAAACACCGTTACCATCTTTATCTTTATTGCAATGTTTATCGTTAGGCCAAGGAGAGCTCTTCATGAAGAAGAGTTAGAGAAATCTTACGATAGGTGTTCCCGATAGAAGACAAAGGTCTTGTATTATCAGCAATGTAGGCAGAGGCCTAATGCTATCATAAGACAAAGAAAAGAAACAGAAGAAGAAGAGAAATATCATTCTCCATCGCCGAGAACTAATTATTCGAGGAGGGATCATTACAGCCATCTCCTAGGAGGCAAGTGAGTCTTAGCATTGTCAATGATAAAAAATATCTCTTCTTCTCCAGCCTTTTCTCTAATATTCTCCTATATCCCTAGAAAGTTATAATGATTATAAATATCAATAATTGACTTCTCAGTATGTAACGATCCCTTTCTAGATAGTTAGTTCTTGGCAACGGGGAACGATACTTATCGTTTCTGTCTCCTTTTTTCTTTGTCTTACGATAGCTCTAGGTCCCTGCCTACATTACCGATAGTACAAGACCTTTGTCTTCTATCGGAAACGCCTATCGTAAGCTTTCTCTAGCTTGTCTTCGTGACGAGCGCTTCTTGGCGTAACGATAACGTTGCAATAAAGATAAAGATCATAAAGGTGTTTTATATTCGTTAAAGTAATAAGTAGGAAAAGTACTTAGAACAAAGCGTGAAGAACCTATCTTCCTCGGCCGCATCGGCCTCCTTATATAGTATTCTTCCCGCCCGTAGTCATGTGACCTAAAGTGGTCACATGTGCGAAACCAAATCATAACAAACTAATCATATGACCAAAGTGATCACATGCTCAAAACCCATGACCTTATAACAAGGTCATGTACAAAACTCATAAACCAATCATAACGCAATAAACAAGTCATATGACTCTACTGAGTCGTATGTGCGAAACCCATGACCTCATAATAAGGTCATGTGCAAAACATAAATCATATGCGCAAGGCTTACCCGCAAGGCATACTCGCAAGGCATACTTGTCAGGCGCATGTCGCATGACTCATACTTGAGCCATGTGTGAAAGCATCACAAATCCCACACATAACAAATCATATGACCCTAATGAGTCATATGTGTGAAACAATAACATACCTGTGACTCATAACTATGCGTCACATGAAAACCCTTTCCCTACTAAGCCACATTTGTGACACAGTAACTCCACTCCTAGTAGAAGAAGAATCAGGAAAAACAGGCAAAAAAAAACCATGAGTTTGACTATAAAAATAACTGGTCATCATCTGGCTAATTCCTCTCTCTCCTCTGTTAGTCTTAGGTTTAACACAATCCTTATTCTATTTCTCAAATGGGTATCTGAAAATCCATTTTCTCCTCTTTCCTCTTCCTCTTTCTACAGCTACCTCATCCCCCCATATTGTCCTCTTTCTCAATGTCTCCTTTGTCCAATGCCTATGAGCTGATACTTATTCCAACCTCTCTTAAGCTAGATCCTCATCAAAATGAACTCTCTCTTGTGCTATCCACTTTCTAAGATGCTTTTTTTCAAGTTTTCTCCTTGCTGTCCTACTAGAAACATTGGAAGCAACTTGCTCAGCAATGTCAGAATAGGTAGTGTGGCAATTTTTAAGAGCTTCCTCCACCATAGCATCATCCTGTGACTTGGTAGTTTTAGGATGTCTTCTTCTACCCTTATTCTCCTTGCCCTCTTGATGTCCCTTTGCAATTATATCTCTGACAGTAGTGTAGGAGATATTGAGGTAGTGAGAAATTTGCTGATATCTCATCTGAGACTCATGTAATCCGAGAATCCTCCCCATGGTAAACTCAGAGAGATGTGTAGAGAGAATAGGTTTTTTGGCATGACTGCGAAGAATAGGAGGCATAGTTTATTGAAAAAAAGAATTGAGCAGAATGGTTTCTTATTGGTTGACTTAGAGCAATTTTTCTATGTACTATTGAGAGTACCAGGTGGTGAAAAGGGGTGGGTTGCCACCGATTGTTGAATCGTGGTTAACTTTGTCAATATACAATACAGTCTAGTACAGTGCTGGTATCACTACTGCCACTACCACTTATACTTACTATATTGACCGTTTGAATTCGACATGCCACTAATGGAAACTAGCCCCGAGACAGGTTAGTATTGGTGTGTGTTCCATACCAGTAAGTAACAATGTATTGCTATCAGGATGTATAATAACAGATTCATACTTTATTTACAATAACGAAATATAGAATAAATGTAATTTCAACTAGAACAAAAACCTAGTAGCAGAATTTATATGTGATGTGACAAAATAATAATACCTCCTAGAATATTAGTATACTATCAAACGCAAACCACTTAAACATATGAATATTTAAATTTTTAAAAGCTTTTTCTATTCTATTATCCCTTCAATTGATAAAAACAAGCTTGTGATTAGAGAAAGAGGATGGGGGTAACTAAGCTACTCTTGAGATAAAAAGTTAAGGATTTTTTTTAGCTATTAGTTTTATACACTTATTGCAAATGACAATAGTATGTTCCTAATTAGTGTTGTACTTAATTTTCAAACTATTTTTATGAGGAAATAACTTGTTTTATGTTGGTTGTATTATATTGAAATATGAAGTTAATGAGTATAAAATAAAAAATGAAGTTTAAAATATGACTCAATCCGAGGTGTCATCTTGATTTATGGTTCCAGAATCCAGTATATCCTTCCGGAAAGCCAGTTTAGAAACAATTCTGAAGTCACATTGTCAAGATCACCGTACCATACCAGACAGAATAAGTGCTTATCTAGAAATAGAGAAAGCCTTATTTGAACCATTTTGGCAGCAGAGACAGTAGAGAAAATTTGTACAAAGAGGATTGTTTTAGGTAGCTGCAAGATTGTTTTTTACTCAGAAATATACTGCTTTTAATAGAAAATAATTTAAGTTTTCTAACGGCTGGTTTCTGGAGTTCTTAAGCCACTGGAGTCTTTCTATTTGGGTCACTACCAAGAATACACAAAAGGTCTCAGATGAATACAGTGACGTAATAATAAATTGGCTAAAATTTAATCAAAAAAATTTACAACTTTGACCCCAGGATTCATTGGAGGTACCTGTTATATGGGATCAGATATATGATGTTGGCAGATATAAGTTGGTAGAGATATGTAATATGAATCAAACTCCTTTACCATTTGAATATTTAAATAGAAGAACATATGCGATTAGAGGAGAAAAAAACTGTATAGGCAAAGGCTATAAAGAATGGTTGGGATAAAAGTCAAGTAATTCTTATGTTAACTACTTTTTATAACATATTTGTAAAATACTAATCATGTTTTGAGATAGGGTAAGATAGTTGACAGGTGGCCTGCTCTATCAGAGAGGAGGTGAGAGTGGAGAGCTAATAAAGGCTTCAAAGGTGTAGTGGAAAAACAAAAGGGTAACCGTTTAACTGAGTAAATTGAACTACTATCTTTCGAAGTCTGCCTTTTCCATCGTGGAACCAGGTGATCTTTAAATAAAGAAATCTGTTCATATCTAGTATGAGCGAAACTAATTAAAGGTATCAAGCAATACACTTTAGTAAAACCACTTAAGTATTAAAGTGATACTTAAAACAAAATATAAAACAAAACCAAGTATCAAAGCAATACTTAACACAGGACATAAAATAAAACCTTTAACTAAGTACCTATACCAGATACACTTTTGCTGATAGAGTGGCTCAGATACCTCCTATTATTATTTTCTATAACTCTAAAGATCCAACAACTCAAGAACGATACTATGGACAAGAACAAAAGTAGTATAACTCCTGTGTAGTCATATAGTTCAACAAAGAAGTCTATGCAAATCAAAGGATTATGTTATCATATAGAATGTCCTAACTTATCCTAGCACTCAACTGCAATGAAAGATAACAACTAGCAGGTCTAATTAGGATCGATAGATTTCATCCGATAATTCATCCGAACCATCTCCCAAATCCTTCCTTGCTAGCCTTTGATGCAGCAAAGTTTCATTGTATACCTACTATTTTCAACAATCTCTGAAGTTGGGACATAGTTCCATTACTCATTCCTGATAGTTGTACTGGGTTAATACAACCCTTAGATGTTTCAATTAATAGCTCATTTAAAAGTATTCCCCATGATGTGCTAGACATATATATGGATAGTCTTAGTCAGGATACTCTAAATACTTATGATATTGAAACTGAGTTAACAATTGGTCAGTGATAAATTCTCATGACAAAATGTATTGCAGAAGCTTGGGAATTGGTATCTATAATAACTTAAATCTCTTTATATTTAATATATTAAATTACTGGAATACATAGATGTACTCCTATAATCAAGTAATTTCAATATATTTAATTAAAGATAATAATAAATAAAGTTAGTGTCACGAATGTGGCTTGGTAGGGAAAGGGTTTTCACGTGATGCATAGTTATGAGTCACAGGTATGTTATTGTTTCACACATATGACTCATTAGGGTCATATGATTTGTTATGTGTGGGATTTGTGATGCTTTTACACATGGCTCAAGTGTGAGTCATGGGACGTGCGCCTGACAAGTATGCCTTGCGAGTATGCCTTGTGGGTAAGCCTTACGCATATGATTTATGTTTTGCACATGACCTCATTATGAGGTCATGGGTTTCGTGCATATGACTTATTAGAGTCATATGACTTGCTTATTGCGTTATGATTGGTTTATAAGTTTTGTACATGACCTTGTTATAAGGTCATGGATTTTGAGCATGTGATCACTTTGGTCTAATGATTAGTTGTTACGATTTAGTTTCGCACATGTGACCACTTTAGGTCACATGACTATGGGCGGGAAGAATACTATATAAGGAGGCTAATGCGGCCGAGGAAGATAGGTTCTTCACGCTTTGTTCTAAGTACTTTTCCTACTTATTACTTTAACGAATATAAAACACCTTTACGATCTTTATCTTTATTGCAACGTTATCGTTACGCCAAGAAGCACTCATCACGAAGACGAGTTAGAGAAAGCTTACGATAGGCGTTTCCGATAAAAGACAAAGGTCTTGTACTATCGGTAATGTAGGCAGGGACCTAGAGCTATCGCAAGACAAAGAAAGAAGGAGACAGAAACGATAAGTATTGTTCCCCATCGCCAAGAACTAACTATCTAGAAAGGAATCGTTACATTACAAAGCGTTACCTAGTACGACGCCAAACGATACAAGATGGCATCCTTCAACCCGGACTGGGAAGGAGATATTGACATCGACGATCAAAACCGTAATCTAAGAGGATTCAGTGACGCTCTAGATCATGTCTCAGCAGAACTCTTGAGAGCGGCAAGCCCAGTAACCCCAGAGAAAGGATCACCAGTCGATAGCTCTCCTGCTGGAACTCCACGACCTGAGAGAATGTCGGGATCCGCAGTACTTGGGCCACCAGCCCCAGCCGCCTCGGCACTAGGAACCAGCATACTTGGAATGACTGAAAATCAGTTTCAGGCATTCCTCGCAGCCACGCGGAATACAGGGCAAGGAATTGTCCAACAACCAAAAGCAAAGGAGCCCGACACATACGAAGGAGCTGAAGATAAGCTACGAATATTCTTAGCACAATGCGAAGGATATTTTGCTGTTAAGGGATATGGAGATCAACACGACGAAATAAAGATTCCATATGTGGAATCCCTGCTCAGAGGACTAGCAGGGCAATGGATCATGCCTTTCCAAGATGGAAGGAAGCAGAGGGAATGGGTCACATAAGAAGAGTTCAAGGCGACACTCTTTGAACAAGTTGGAGATCCCAACGCCAAAGAAACAGGAAGACGAAAGCTAGAAAAACTCCTACAAGGAAAACAAACTTTCTCAGCATATTGGAACGAATGTCGACTATTTGAATACAAGGCCGAGTTTGATGATGCGACTCTCTACATCATCCTCCTGAGAAACTGCAGTGAGAGACTCCGAGAGGCATAGGGAATCTCTAACCTGCACTATATGACAGCCGAACGATTTGCAAGATGGACAATCGACAAAGAAAGCAAATTAAACATGGTTCAGAGCAACACGGAAAACACTATAGCACATAAAGTGGTCCAATCATCCAGGAATGTGGACGGGACCTTCAAACCGCAAGCACCTCGAGGGGAAAGTCGAGTATTACCACCAGGCGAACCAATGGAGTTAGACAAGTCAAGGGCAGGGCCAGCTCTGAATCTGTCTAAGGAAGAGTACGCCAGAAGGATGAATGGAAAACTATGCCTGAGGTGTAAAAAAGCAGGACATCGGATACGAGAATGCAGAAGCCGACCGGACAACGGATATCAAGCAAACAGAGCTGCTGGAAATAATCGTTTCCAAAATCAAAGAAGAAGCAACATCCGCAAAATGATAGCAGAAGATTCACCGGCGGAAAACGACGAGGGTCCACAGTAAACGGTGGTCTGGGAGACCCAATATGTGGACCTGGAAAACCCATCAAATTAGCAAACTACTACATGGCACTACACACACAAAGAGGGGAAGAAGATGGAGATCACGTGATGATCAAAACGAAGATATACAACGAAGAAAACAAGGAAACAATAATATATGTAATGCTCGACTCTGGGGCCACTGAAGACTTCATCGACAAAGAAATATGCGACAAATACAACCTCCACATTAAACAAGCGAAGAAAGCAAGACAAGTCTACTTAGCGGATGGAAAGCCCAGCGCTATGGGTCCTATAACCCATATGGCGACAGTACCTATGGACATTGACAGCCATAGGGAAACGGCAACCTTCCAAATAGGAGATCTAAAAAACCATGAGATAGTCCTAGGAATGCCATGGTTACGAAAGCATAATCCGACGATCGATTGGAATGAGAACAAGATGACCTTTACAAGTGAAATGTGTGCGACACGATGTCTCAACAGTTCGCCTGTGGTCTACTCAGCACCGATACGGGAAGCAGAAGAAGAAACTTTGCATGCAAAGTTTGCCGAGATGCGGCAAGATAAGAGAGTCCGGATACAAAGGGTGGACCAAGAGGCAAAAGTGCCTACCAAGGGTTCCAAAGGGGCAGCAGGACACGACCTATACGCCAATGAAGGAATCAAGATACCGGCCAACAGGCAGGCAACTATAGGAACGGGAATAGCCATTGGACTCCCAGAAGGCACCTATGGATGAATAGCACCCCGCAGTGGTCTGGCGGTCAGACATCCGCTCATGACCATGGCAGGGGTGATCGACATCGACTATACAGGTGAAGTCAAAGTGGTCCTTGCCAACCTATCCCCTGAGGACTACCAGGTCCAGAAAGGCGATCGAATCGCACAGTTGATAATCGAAAAAATCAACCAAAAGGATCTGCATGAAGTAGATCAACTGGAAGAAACTACAAGAGGAAATAAGGGATTTGGAAGTACAGACCAAAGCCAGCTCGATACAACAAAAAGAATTGAGATCAAAGTGATCACAACACAAGCCTTTGGACGGTACTATCAAAGAGGAGATACCACAGGAATTCTCAAATGGACATATGAAGATGAGAAAGCAGTTCTAGCAAAAATCAACATCAGTACAGAGCTAGCAATCCAGGACAAGAAATACCAAAGCAAAAAAGGATGGAAAGAATTAGTTCCAAAAGAATATCACCAATTCACAAACCTATTCCAAGAAGAGAAAGCTACGGGGCTACCACCTCGAAGACCTGGAATCGATCACGAAATTCAGCTGGACAAAGATGAAAAAACAGGAAAGACAAAGGAGATTCCCTACCAGAAGTTATACCACCTAGGAGAAGCAGAGCTTGAAGAACTAAAGAAGTACATCGCGCAAAATCTAAAGCGAGAATGGTTCAGAGACTCTTTTGCATCAGGAGGATCCCCAATACTATTTGTCAAAAAGAAAGATGGAAAAATGAGACTTTGCGTGGACTACAGAGCCCTCAATTCGGTTACCAAGAAAGACCGATATCCGCTACCCTTGATTCGAGAAGCACTGGACAGGCTATGGTCAGCAAAATACTTCACCAAACTCGACATCAAAGACGCATACCATAATATACACATCAAGGCAGAAGACGAATGGAAGACTACATTCGCCTCAAGATACGGAATGTTCGAATACTTGGTTATGCCCTTCAGGCTAACCAACGCACCGGCTTTATTCCAGAGATGGATCAACAAAGTACTTAATAAGTACCTCGACATATGTTGCATCGTATACTTGGACGATGTACTCATATACTCGGAAAATATACAGCAACACCACAAAGATATCAGCAATATCATGGCGGCAATACAAGGATCAGGAATGAAGATCAAACGAACAAAATGCGAATTCCATAAGGAAGAAACAGAATACCTGGGATTTATCATCAATCGAAATGGGGTCAAGGTTGACCCTGTTAAAACAGCAGCTATATGGGATTGGGCCAAACCAAACAACAAGACAGATGTTCAATGCTTTATGGGATTCTGCAACTTTTATTGAAGGTTCATAGAGGGATTTAGCAGGCTTACAAAACCACTCTATAACCTAACAAAGAAAGACAAAAAGTGGGAATGAGGAGAAACTGAACAAAAAGCATATGATGCAATACGAACGCATCTAACATCGGCACCCATACTGGTTCATTTCAACTCAAACAGAAGGACAATGATCGAAACGGATGCCTCAAAATATGTATGCTCAGGCATACTATCACAACAATGCAACAATGGAAAGTGGAGACCAGTGTCCTATCGATCCAAGACAATGATCCCCGCAGAGTGCAACTACGATGTTGCAAACAAAGAACTTTTAGCAATAGTTCAAGCATTAAAAGAATGGAGAAGATATATCTCGAACAACGACCATCCAGTCCGAGTTCTAACTGACCACAAGAACCTGGTGCCGTTCATGACTACAAAAGAACTAAACGACTGCCAGATAAGATGGATGGAACACCTCAGCAAATACAACTTCAAAATCGAATACCGACTAGACAAAGAAAGTGGAAAGCAAGATGCTCTCACAAGGATTGCAAGCGACAAACCACAAACGAAAGAAGACGAAAGAATCAAACAAAAAACATGAACACTATTACCAAAAACCTACTTTGAGGCAATGGAGGTTATCCAATTCACATCAACGGAGGAAAGGGGAATAGAGAACGCAAACGAGAAAGACAAAACAATTCAGACAATAAGAGAAGCCTTGGAGAAAGGAAAAAAAGAGATGAAAGGAATTGCTTTAGGTTTATGCCAATGGAAGGATGGAAATATGTGGTATGATGGAAAACAATGGATCCCGGAAGAAGAGGAGATAAGGACAAATATTATACGACAACACCACGATATCCGAACGGCAGGACATGGAGGAATGGCTAAAACCACGGAATTAATTACGAGGTCATTCTATTAGCCAGGACTGCGCGAAGACGTCAAACGATATGTCAAAAACTGCGACATATGCCAAAGAACAAAAACTGCTAAACACGCATCATACAGATTACTGAAATCAAACAAAGTTCCCGAACAACCATGGGAAGCAATTACTATGGATTTCATCATGGACCTACCAGCATTGGAAAATTGTGATAGCATCCTGGTCGTGGTGGATCGTCTGACCAAAATGAGCCATTTCATTCCGGTTAGAAAAGATATCAACACAAGAGATTTTATACAAACCTTCTTCAGAGAGGTCTTCCGACTTCATGGCCTACCCAAGAATATCATCACCTATCGAGGAATACTATTCACATCGGGACTATGGAAAAAAGTAACCGGAGAAATGGGAATACAAAACAGAATGAGTACAGTGTGCCACCTACAAACGGATGGACAAACGGAACGAGTAAATGCAATACTCGAACAATATTTAAGGTCTTACGTCAACTATCAACAAGATGATTGGTACAAGCTGTTATCAATGGCCGAATTCACATACAACAACAGAAAACAAGAAACGATCGGCACAACACCATTCTTTGCGAATTACGGACAACATCCACAAAGTCAGACCACATATCATATGATTAATGATGTCATACCAGAGAAAGCGTATATGTGAAAAATACATGAAACCTTACAATACAAGATGAGTTAAGCACAACAACGGCAAAAAGAACAATACGATAAGCACCGAAGACCGGATCTGCACATACAACCGGGAGACATGGTATGGCTAATACCATGCAATATCCATACGACACGACCATCAAAGAAATTGGACTACAAGAAAATCGGACCCTTCAGGATATTGGAAAAAGTAGGCAGTTGAGCTTATAAACTCGACCTTCCCCCCTCAATGCGAATACACAATACATTCCACATCTCACTTCTCGAATTACACAACGACAATAAGTTTCCTTCACAAACACTTATTCCTCCCCCTCCGATTGAACTCGACGGAGAACCAGAATACGAGCTCGACGAAATAGTCGATTCCCGCTTCTTCCACGGTCACCTCCAATACCAAGCCAAGTGGACAGGATATTCTCCTGAACACGATAAAACTTGGTACTTCGCACACAACTTCGAAAACGCACAACATGCCATCTCAACCTTCCACCAGCGATACCTAGGCAAGCCCAGCCTAGGTGACGATCACGTTCAACCAAGACAAATGCGAGGGAAAGACTCCCACGCCATTGCAGCAACATGAGGGCTGGGGTGATAGCCCCCGCCAAACTACACCCACCAGCCCTGAATTCGGATTCATGGGGCCAACCGACGAAGAACTCAAGGAAAGGGAAAAAAAAGCAAAGCATAACGCCATGTCATCGACGGTATGCTACAATGACGGTTGCCAAACACACTTTAGTGACAAAGAAGGCTCAGGATGGTTTCCGAGGGAATGTCGAAAGCGTGGCCCACACCCGGACCACGTTCTGAAGCATTGGCAACAATGCTTCAGAAATGGGTGCAGGATGCACAGGGCACAGAAAATATCTGCAGGATTCTACCCGCGGAAGGATGGAAGTAAAAAAGAGTTGGAAGGAGAAGATGCCAGAAAGGCATGGGCCGCGAGGACGCAGTCCAGGGAAGGAGGGGCCCAAAACCCCTCCGCAGACACGGAACCGGATGTCAGGAGCCTACACAGGCAGATCCGGGGACTCCGAGAACAACTAGGCCAAGCCGAGGCCACAATTTCAGCAAACGACAAAACAATCGCGAAGATAAGACAGCTGAACGACAATCAGCAGCACACGATCGAAATGGCGAACCTGACTCTTGAATCGGTGAAGGTCAGATGGAGGACGGCAGATGAAACGTTCCACAAGCTGAGAAGGACCATGCGCTCGGCAGGACGGGAACTATTGAAACTGGGAGAACAGGCCTGATGGAACTCAGGCTTAGGAGGAGGGGAGCTAATATCACGAATGTGGCTTAGTAGGGAAAGGGTTTTCACGTGACGCATAGTTATGAGTCACAGGTATGTTATTGTTTCACACATATGACTCATTAGGGTCATATGATTTGTTATGTGTGGGATTTGTGATGCTTTCGCACATGGCTCAAGTATGAGTCATGGGACGTGAGCCTGACAAGTATGCCTTGCGAGTATGCCTTGCGGGTAAGCCTTGTGCATATGATTAATGTTTTGCACATGACCTCATTATGAGGTCATTGGTTTTGCGCATATGACTCATTAGAGTCATATGACTGGTTTATTTGTTATGATTGGTTTATGAGTTTTGTACATGACCTTGTTATAAGGTCATGGATTTTGAGCATGTGATCACTTTGGTCACATGATTAGTTGTTCTGATTTGGTTTCGCACATGTGACCACTTTAGGTCACATGACTACGGGTGGGAAGAATACTATATAAGGAGGCCGATGCGGCCGAGGAAGATAGGTTCTTCATACTTTGTTCTAAGTACTTTTCCTACATATGACTTTAACGAATATAAAACACCTTTACGAACTTTATCTTTATTGTAACATTATCGTTACGCCAAGAAGCACTCGTCACGAAGACGAGTTAGAGAAAGCTTACGATAGGCGTTTCTGATAGAAGACAAAGGTCTTGTACTATCAGTAATGTAGGCAGGGATCTAGAGCTATCGCAAGACAAAGAAAGAAGGAAACAGAAACGATAAGTATCGTTTCCCATCGCCAAGAACTAACTATCTAGAAAGGGATCATTACAGTCAGCTAACTTAATGAGTTTTCATTAACATGACAGACTATTGTTCAATCCTGTTTCCGGCAACTTAGACTGTCTTTACTGATTGATGGGTCAGCAGATCATGAATTATCAGTAAAAGGGATACAAAATCTTAGTATTGAAAACTGGTATATGACTCAATTGAGTAGTGAAGAATCTAGTGAGGGGGTGGACAACAAAATTGAAGTTCTGGACATGGTACTTGGAATGCCTGAAATGCTGATAGTAGAGGGTGGAGACAGGTGCAAGTAGTAAGAACTGCAATTACTGCCAGCATGGCAGCCAGTGTAGCTACTCAGACTGGTGATGGAACTGCTACTGTGGAGGCATAAAGAACTGGCATAGGATTAGTAGGTCAAGATTCCTTATTTCAATTTCTCCTATCTCTGGAGATATCATAAGGTTAGTAAATTTACTATATAATAACATAAGATTTAAAAAATACAATTTAAATAACCTTAGGAGTTTTGTTTATTTATTTATTTATTCTAAGCTAAAAGTAGGCGAAACACAAACCGGAGTTGCACTGAACATTGCACCAGATAGTATTGGTATTAATACGACTCAAGTAGTTAGAAGAGAGGAGGAGGTCTGGAAGTTAGATGAAGCAGACGACTTCAATATTTGTATTGATATTGTTGAGGCTTTGGAGGTTTAATAGGCTGTTGTTTTCTGCTCTCCTATCCCCCCCCCCTCCCTTTTTCTTTTTTTGTTTATTTCTATTTATGATTAAAATTCTATCTGTATTCAACATGTAATATGTATTAAACAACTTTCTAAAGTCCAATTATATCTAGAACAGCTAACTTCAAGTGGTTTAGCAGTCAGTAGCGGCGGGTCGAATTTGAACAGTCAATGCGGTATCTACGTACTCGTACAAGAGCTGTTGGGGCAGTACTCGCCGTACCGTATAGTACAGTACTGTACATACCTCTCTATCATGATAGACTACCCTATTGGCCATCCCGTCATCCCAAGCACCACCAAAGCACACATTATTATCGAGACAACCTATCCAACCGCCAAGCCCAATCCAATCCATCCCATGTCATACCGGTACTCGAGTACCGGTACAGTACATGCTTTTAGAATTTATTTACCTAGCAAAAAAAAAGAAACCCCCGCTAAACCATGCACTCGCACACAACCCTCCATTTCATCATTCATCCGCAGAAAGTGCACAATCTTCGTTATTGTATCGGCCGAGCTTTGTAGATCTTTACTCTGCCCTTACTTTTTTGTCCAGATCCTTTTTTTTCCTTTTTTTTCGAACGTTGATTTACTTAACCTATAAATTTAAGGGCAGTCCGTTGGTTGGTTGTCAGATCCTCTGCTATCATATTAATACTTATTGTAGATCTCACTTATAGGGTGGTGGATAGGTGGCTCTACGGGCGTAATTAATATGCTGCTGGATGATAGATGGATGGGTAAGCTAGGGGAAGGAGTATGATATCATAGATCCAGGGAGCTTCTAGTCGTGCTCCTATGGCACTGTGCTGGGCTGCACTGGTGGTGTCGTGGCTTTTGTACTCGAGTATAAACGTGATGTTGTATCATATCTTGGGGGGTATGCCTAGTTAACAACTTGAGAATCGATTTGGTGCCTGAAAAAATACAGTCGTACCGTACTGTACCTTGTTGGTGTATCGAGAACTTCGGACTCTCCCCTCCCGCGGGGTCCTGGACTGGGTGTCGCAGTACCAAGTACCGGGAGTGCACTTATGTGCACTACCCCACATCTAAAGAGGTAGGGGGTGGCCCATGCGATAAGTGTTCCGGATACCCTATTCATTTGTGTGATAAGTTACATTGGCTTAACTAATATGTGCCTAATATTTAATTTAATGAATAGAATACTGACTGAATAATGAAAGCTGATGGTCAAATAACTAAATGGACTACTGCCCGGGAGCTAGCTACATAATTTAGCTATCTAAGCTACTTCTTTTGTCTCAAGGCATCATACGGTCTACAAGGTACTTATATATAGTGACCCATATCTGATTGACTTATCTCAGGACGGTATACTCGACTTTCCAACTTTTGCTTGCTAAAGTAATCATAAAATGGCACCTTTTTCCCACCTCCGTGTTGTATCACACCAGAATTCGTTGTTGTCATCACCGCTGTCATGACAAACATAATCATCCTCGCCATAATAAAGTGTCCCAACTTTTGAAACGCCATGCTCCCCCCCCCGATAGCTTTTGAAGCGGGCCCTTCAGGGGAAATGGGGGGAAAAGGAAAATAGACAAAGGATATAATAAAACTAAAGAAAGTGGGACCCAGATAGATATAAAAGAGGTAGAGATCAAGATCAGCAAAAGAAGGGAATAATACAAAACACGCCTTTCCCAAAACCGTATCCCCAAACTTTTGTCCTCCATATCCTGTGTTTTATCTGGAGCACAAATGAAAAAGAAAAAGGAGGAAAGGAGAAAAAAGGGAGAAGCTCAAGGAAGAAACTTTTCGTTTTGGTTGTTTTCCGAACTAAAAGCGACTACGATGCACCCACAGCCAAACCACCTACATCTCCCCATGAAAACATGGCCAGTCCCCGCAGATTTCAAATTTTTCTGTACCCCCAACCCTTCCCCACTAAAGTGAAGCAAGAACAGAAAACACAAAGAGATATCAATCGCAAGGGAAAATTACAGACAGTAGTAGAACAGGATATGAGTACAATGCAGTTAGTTACTAAATCATGATCAACTCCAACCGGTTAGGTAGATGTGGTGGCTTGTTGGGGTTGGGGTTGGCGGTCAGTATTTTTCGGTCTGGGACGGTGTGGACGGTCTCCGGGATCCCCTCCTTCGCCGCGGTGGCGACCTCCACGGCCGCGGTAACCACTTCTATCCCCTCGGTAACCACCTCTATCCCCTCTGTAGCCACGTCCACGCCCTCTTCCTTGACCGCGATACCCACGCCCCCTACCACGGCGCTCAACATTCTGGAACTCATCGCTGACCTCTGGGGTCTTTGGTTGATCATCTGCCCAAGAGTCTCCGGTTGGTTCACCGTTAGCAGGCTGTGTTGTTGGTGCATCCTGTGCCTGTGTTTCTCCGGTAATCTGTGCCTGTACTTGGTCCTCGATGCCCTCCAATTCAACCTCCTTGGATGCGTAATTAGTGGCATCACCGTCGGCGATAGATGCGCCGGGGGCAGTCGCAGGTGCTTCATGTTCGTTTCCGTTGGTATAGGCTTGTTGGGGAGGGGCTTGCATGTCCTCAGCGGCGCCTTCGGTGTAGAGGGGCACTTTTTCGTCCTGCGCAGCGAGGTCGAGTTCATTTCCAGCAGACGCCTCGTAAGTAGGTAGTTCCTCTCGTTGATCTTGCTGTTGTTCGGTTTCCGGCTCCTCGGCAAATTCCAGGGTCTCTTCAACATCCTCCTCGTCAACACCTTGAATTTTGAGAGCATGGGCAACTTCCTTAATGCGTGAATCTGTGTGAAGGAGGTTAGACACCAGAAAACCAACTCAGCCCCTACGGCCGTAGGCATCGTGCATAGCATAGGAGCAGAAAAATGGAGGGTATTCTTACAAGAAACTTGAAAGCCGTCGACCGGCTCTTCGGAGCCGTTAGCAAGGTTGAGGCAGGCATCGATAGCGCTCTGGTCACCACCATACACAAGAACGAGGACTCTCTCAATGGCTTCATCCTCATCTTCGTCGACACTCTTATTGTTTCGGCGATGCCCCGCAAGTCTCAAAAATTTAACGACAGTCAAGATCTTGGCTCTGGCGGCCTCATCGGTCTCTTTCTGCGCTTCAGCCTTTGCCTCTTCAACAGCCTTCTCGAGCCTTGCCTGAGCTTCAACTCTCTCGGCTTCCAGGCGTTTGTCTTCCAGTTCAGAAGCTTTCAAAAGATTTTCGTAACATTCCTTGAGCTCCTTGTATACGGCAAGAGTAACGGGCTTTCCAATGATTTTATTGCGCTCGTCGACGTTGATGATCTTGGTAGTAGCCTTCTCCTCTTCAGGAAGGTCCTTGATCTTCTCTTCGGACTTTGCGATACTATCCTATTTAGCATCCGGAATGATTAGCAGATCGCTGCGATAAATATGTAGCATAATAGAAAAGCTGGCAGAAATTTGGGCTTATGGCATGATATGCTTGGCTCACTATGGGTCTGAACACTTACAAGTTTTTTGGTGTGTTTCTTGAGCTGCCTACCGAAAAAAGTTTAGGCCACGAAGAACTTGATGAGGAGATGCTCGAGACTTACTTCGTGATCCACTTCAAATACTCTTTCTCTCCCTTCTCACCAGCCTTCACATCATTTGTAGAGTCGGCCGTTTTGTCCTGTGTTAATTCGGGGGCAGGGGATGGAGTTCCTCCCCCACCTCCTTTGCCCTTCTTCTTTCCACGGGAGGCATTTGGTTGTGTGACTGCAGTAGTAGAGGACATTGCGTCAAGGTGAAGTATTTCTCAAGCTATTCGTTCCACAGTAACACCGGTTAGCTAAGAGCCTCACCAGCGGTGAGAAGTGCGGGGTCGAGAGAAGAACCAGGGAAGGTTCAATCTAACACTAGAGAGGATGGGGGACAAACAGAACAGATAGAAAGATACCCGAACACGAATTGGCGATGGGTGAGAAGAGCTGGTAAATCTGTGGTAGAAACCAGTTTGGTGGTGGGAAGGATTGTTGTTGTGAAGGAGAAGGAGGAAAGGAAGGTGAGAGAGAAAAGAAGAAGAGGCACAAGACCTGCCTTGCAGATAACAAACGAACGAAGGGCGTGGACCCCAACCAAAGCCTTAGGGGGATCGGAGATCAGCTACCTGTATGGTATGATACTTATACCTACCATCCATAGCCCCGCAAAAAAAGAGGACTCCCTTAGCACGGTAATGATTTTAACGACTGCTTTTTCTTTTTTTTCTTCATTGCTCCGCGATGCGCGGGGGGAGACACGGACTAGGGTAAGGATATTGAGAAAAAAGGAAGCCACAATTTACTCGAGCACTCATTTTTCCCTCCTGTTCCACAATACTGTGCTCTATATGTATTTTCCAAAGGAGGGATAACTGTCGGGCTGACATTATTGGAGTACCGGTATGTATTACTAGAACAGCCAACGTGACCCGCTTATGTTTCTATTAACGAACTTATGAAAAAAATGAGAACCAAAGAATCAAAGAGGTATGATAATAACACTGTATTCGAGGTCATTTTTTGGCGAAGATGGATGTTAATGTGTAATCTACGGCACCCCGCACCAAATTTTTCTACCAAATGATCAGGTGATAGCTTTAAGGCCACAACAATAAGCCTTAAATATTCTACACCAGCATAAGGCTACGATACCAATGACTAAAATGCAGTGACGGACCATAGCTCTGCGCGCGATGTCCACCAGCATTACCACCGAAAAAAACAAGAAATATAAAAGGATATAATATATGATACCGGTTTCTATAGTACAGGCATGGCGGATATAGAATGACAGTTGAAACTGCATGCATACAATCAACCACGATAACTGATAGCGTGCGGCAGCTTGTATAAGTACATTATTGCACAACACAATACTGCGCGCTGGTATAGCGATAGCTGCACGACAAAATTCGTGCTCAATAGAATTCATTACTGATATTCTTATTGCCTTGGTATTGCACCCCCCAGGCTATATATACTTACAGGCAAGAAAGAGTTATAGATGGGGGAGTATTGTGGCTGCGCTGAAATCATTGGAACCGGCTGGTGCCAACTTGATCCAAAGCTTCGACGTTTCTCTCCAATACCGTACTCAAGCCTATCAAAACACTCTCTCCACCGAGACGTTTAGAAAGAGTGCCCTAGTGCGCCCATACCTCCCTTTCCTCTCGCAGTTGCTTCCTGAGTATAATTCATAAATAGAAACAATACCGGTACTCATGACTATCAGATACTATCTCATAGGCTACACGAGCAGACCGCACAAACTATAACACTTGTAAACGCTCAATGTACTGTATTTGCACACTAGTGGGGTAGGAGTAGTCGGCGCGTCCGGGGTGCCGGCTGGGGACGCCTGAAACATCTGACATGATTAATCTACTATCCACACTACATTACAATTTCTTTCATAAACAAACATATCTCTCATAAACGATCCATTAATAGCGGGGGGGGGGGGTTCCTGGCCCCCTCGTGTTGGCTCGGACTTAGAAGGGCAGTATCGGCAGGTCTTCTAACGGGGCGGCTGTTGGTTGGAATGGTGCTGTTGCTCTTGTTGCTGTTGGGTCATTAGGATCCGCTTCAAGTAAGCGGCCTCCCCTGAGTCGTCAGGCACATTCCTAAGGTTGTTTATTATCGCCGCTTGGCTCGAAGCCGATGAGTTCCTCCTGTCGAAAGGGTTGAGGGTAAGAGGGCTAGTAGGGGGCATTGGTGAGCCAGGTGACTCCTTTGCGAGTGCGAAACCGGGACTGGCGAATCCCCAAAGGCGATTTGAGTCGCTGAACGGGTGACCTGAAGGTGGCCCAGCACCAAAGCCGCCGGATTGTCTGCCTGCAGTAGCACTGGCGCCTTCCTGAATTGCAAGTGGAGTGGCCATAGAAGGTCTAGGGCGTGGGTCGCGACTCTTGGCCGCAGAGGCTCCCGAGGATCCAACAGCTTCAGGGCCACCTTTCTGCCCAAAATAGTCAGTGGCCGTGCCGACTCCGGGCGCATTACTACTGCTTAACGTATGGGAAGGTCCAGAATCCCGGCGGGCTCCCGATGCCCTCAAGCTCAAGTGGTGGGATTGGTTTGCTCCAGCTTTTGTAGGAAGAGGCACTCCTTCCTTTGCGTTGTAACGTTCAGGATCTTGTCGCCTCAGGACTTCGTAGTATGGCGCCTTCTCATGTTCCTGAAGAGTCCTCAAGTCCTGTTCCTCCCGTACCATTCGCTGCCTCATATGTACACCTTCGTCGGCAAACATGCCAGCAAGCTTGTAAGAGTCCAGCATCGCTCTATTGGAATTGCTGTTGGGCGGGCGGTCAAATTGCTTGATGGACACTATGGTATGGCGGTATTCAGCCGGCATGATCTCAAGAGCCTGTTCGGCCTCAGGGGTGGATATCTGATCGACTGAATATGCCAACATGGTGGGGGGGCTCCCAGGTACATTTGCAACAAGTTCTGTGTTATCCCAATCAATAGAGGCTACCGCGTCTTTCTTCCACTGTTCACTCTCTCGCAGGTGTCTAGCAAGAAGTCGGTCACTAGTACCACGGTCATATTAGAGAGGCTCAATCGGCAACCAAAATAGCACATGTGGAAGAGGATTCAAACCGTTGTTGTTTATGAGTTTCTCTCATCAACCTTAGGGTTCGGAGGGCCTTATCTTCTGAGGGGTCGTCATCCCTTGGGTCGTAACGGCTGTTGCAGCATTAAGATTAGCACCTTGCTCGATGGTAGCCTAGGCGGTAGCCAAGGTAGCTAAATCGCATCAAGTCTTACGGGATATCAATCATAAGTTCATCAAGCAAGTACCTCTTTAGAAAATTAGCCCAATGGCGCACACCGATGGAAAGTGAGGGTGTGATGGTACTTTTTTCCTCGATGTGCTCTGCATTTTGGCCGGAGTAGGGATGGGGCGCTGTGATAGTTTGTAAAGGAGACTACCACACCGGGGTTTGGGTATGGCTGATCTTGAGGCGACTGCCCTGAAAGGGTGGGGAGAGAGTAGAGGGGAACGTTCATGGAAGGCGCGATAGACCTTATCTGCTCGTGATCCCGCCCAATGCCTAGAAATTGTGTCACAGATTGTTACCCGCTCTACGACATCGCTCCGAACCCCACATCCAAGCCTTTTCTCGCCTGTCCCGCACAACCATTGTACAGTAACCCTTCTAGAGAAGTGACCTTAGCGCACTGCATTTGTACCATAGTTCAACTCGGAGAATTTCCAAGATGTCGATGTCAAATGATCCGGGCCATTTCTTTCAGACTGAGTATGCTAAACATCCTCCTTACAATTATTTGGAACTTAACTAATCATTCACCCAGGACAGCTCTGGCTAACGCCAAACGACGCTCTGCAAAGTCCTCTAATAAGAATGGTTCTCCAATACCCTTGGCTTCTAAGCTCCTTTCGATTATTCCGGATTTAACCTCTTCAATGCGTGTTTATATCGCCGAAAGCGGCGGAATCACGCGTAGAGTAGACCTTGAAGTCTGTAAAAACTATGAGTCTAGTGAAACATACATTGAATTGAGCTGACAGATGAAAAGTCGGGCGATAAGTCATGCACTTACAAGGGTCACACGGCACCAGTAACCTCCCTTGCACTTAATACTGCTCAAGGGATTCTATTTACGGGCTCATGGGATAAAACGATCATCACATATTCGACAGAAACACGTCAGAAACTTCGTACTTTTGCCGGTCACTCAGATTTCGTAAAGAGCCTTCTCTTTGTTCCTTCTCCGAAACACGAGGGTGGGCTACTCTTCTCTGGGTCAAGCGATGCGTCAATCGTAATTTGGGACGCCGGGACAGGTCAGAGATTGAATACTTTGAAGGGGCATAATAGAGCTGTGAGGGCACTTGCAGTAGATCCGATTACTTCAAATTCCGAGGCCGCTATTATTTATTCCGGTGGTAGCGAGCGGGATATCAAGCGCTGGGAGATCCCTTACGCAAATGTCAGCGCAACTACCGAGAGCAGTGAAACTATCATGGAACACGACACCAGTGTTAACATGATCAGGTTTCAAGGAGAAGACGCGGAGATGTGGACTGCGTCTGCGGATAACACTGCTCGGAAGATTGATATCCGGACTGAGACTAAAAAGAACGGCACTTGTCGTAGTGAAGCTGTTCTAAGGCACCCAGACTACGTTAACGATGTAGTTGTGGAGCCAAGAGGAAGATGGATTATCACGGCTTGTAGAGATGAAGCAGTCCGCATATGGGATATTAGTGTAGGTTCTCCCCTTCACTAGGACATGTCTCGGGTTCTGACCTGGTATCAGACTGGTGAACTTTATCACATATATGATGGACATATCGAAGAGGTTACAGGCTTAGCTATCGTCGGCAATGGTGAGATGGTGGCCAGTATATCAATTGACAATACAGTGCGGACATGGTCTCTGCGACCCGTGGATCTGATGAAAGCCGTGGAGGATAAAAGGGTACAGGAGCAAGGGATGGAAGAGGAACCAGTACAGGAAAGGAAAGAGGGTTTCCTCACAGAGGAGGAGGAGAGAGAGTTGGCAGAGTTGATGGATGATGATGACTAGTATGTATCTAAAGCAATTTACAAGTCTACAATGGTGTACCTTTTATCGCTCGTGTCGATAAGTGACGAGCCCCGACCGGAGTGGGTACGATTGAACTTTTATTGCGGACTAAGAACAGGGTCACAAGATAAATATCACGATACGTCCACGCTTCACAAAAACTATACCATACAATCAACCATTGCCACGGGAACCTTCAACCCGATATTACCAACTCTGCCGTCCACGGCGATTGGGTAACTACTCGAGTAACTGTGTAGCATTCCCAAGGCGTAACTTAATCGCTATCCATCTCCATATCGTCGTCACTCCTGATCAACGACCTTCTTGGGTATTGTCTGAGTCTCTGCTCGACCCTAGAATCGGGAGGTCCAAAGTGTTCGTCGTGAGAGTACATGGCCTGGTGGGGACTAGAATCAACCCCCTGGGTTCCCTCCTCTTCCTCCTCTTCATCCTCATCTTCGTAGTCCTCTTCATCCTCGTCGTCATCGCTGTCATCCCACAAAGTCTCCGTCTCAGCCTCCGGAACTTCAGCATCTAGATCAACTTCATCCCCATCCCCATGACCATCTAGATCCAAGCCATCATCGAGATCGTCTTCGTCCTCATCGTCTTCATCTTCATCGTCTTCATCATAACTGTCCGCCTCCGGGATATCCGCGTCCAAATCTGCTCCGGTTTCGCCCTCATCGCCTTCCACTGCAATTTCACCGGCCGTCTCATCAAACGCTCCATCTTCACCAGTAACTTCCACGTCCTCTATCATTGCCTGTCTTTCCGCCTCACTTCGTTCCTTCTCTTCATCGAGCTCAACCTGATAAGTCTTTAGTATGCCGGGCGGTTTGATCCATGTTGCCCCAAAACGCTGAATATTTACTTTCCGTTGGTATACCGACTCTTCATCTAGCGCAAGCTGAGTCAACGGGGAAATGGATGGGGGCCTGAATCTTGAGGGGTGAGACTGGAAGTTTGGGAGTGCACTTGGATGTATGTTCTGCGAGACGGGCGGGGACAAGAGTGATTGGGGTGTTGTGCTGCTGGAGGAGAATGGGGTGAAAGAGAACGTTGAGGTCGGAGTGTACCAAAGGGTATGTGCCTAAATATCAAACTTTAGTAGGGATAAATATTTGAATGAGGATTGCACAGGAGAAGCTGCACTTACGTCTCGAGGGGCTATAAGTGGAATTGAAGATAGCATTCTCTTACTATTATGGAGGGTGTTGAAAAGTGAGAAAGAGATGCGATATTGGTTCCTGAAACCAAGGGAGTTGGGATAAACAGCGGAGAGATGAGGCGAGGTCTCGTCGCGGGGAGGAACCTAGGAATTAGCTTAACGGTTGCCCAAGCAACGCTACATGAACTGGACGTTATGGAGAAGTCTGGCGAACACAACACGATTGGCTCATATATTGCTCCAATTAGCAGGCGAAGTGCCAGCTGGTAGCGTTCATAATTGATACTCCATGAGTAATATACCGCATTAACTGGGAAAACTGGAAATGACGGTAACACGTTGATCATGAAATGTGGCTTGAAACAGTATAGTTGATTATATGCACACTCACTCCATCTTGAAGGATATAAACATAGTTCTCAGTCTCACGAGAGACCTGATACTAAAACTCTTCAAGATGGAGGAATGATATGCTAACAGTAGCCTTTTACTTTAATTGTCTGTCCCATTACTAACTTGTCTCAAAAAATCAGTAGACCCTTCTTAGTACCAAAAAAGCACTCTTATACATGTATCTTTTCTAACTTCTGAAAGCATAGAAGCAAGTGGGAAGAATTATATTCTTCTGATGCTGTACAGGTCACAAACATCCGATCTAATGATCTTCTAACATTGAAGGTTGCTTCATCTGTCCAGATGATTTTGCACCAATCTCCGATCATTTAATCTTGAAAGCGTTCGGCCCATGTAAGTCATTCCTAAATTAAACTGCCTAGTGGTCAGTCTAATAGCAATATTACTAGTAGAGACGATTCTTTGCTCATTATTTACACTATTAAAAATGAGAATTTAGAAATTAAAAATTAAAAATTAAGAACTAAAATCGACAAAAGTGGATAAGATATAAGTTATAGTGATACAAAAGATTGCAAAAACCCAGCTCCATTCTAAGCCACTTCAACCAAGGAAGACAGGTCTGGACCATGGGTATCAAGACCAAATGATGCAGCAAACTTGAGATTTCATAGTCCTCATAGTAACTCATACACCAGAAAGAGTGAGTTCTAATCATTGACCACTATGCTGAAATCTATGATGAACTCCTATCACTTCTATTTTTTTGCTCCTCTATCCATAAAAGAAAGTTCCCATAGCTAGACTATGATACTCACCGCCTTCTGTCAGGGTTGGCCTCATATCACCCAAGTAGAACTTTTACTACTCCTGAGTGTTTATTCCCAGCAGTATATAAGAGTGGTTTTTCGCTGTCTTTATCTGATTTCTTGGAGCTGATACTACTAGTATCTTGGCTGAGGAGATATTTTACCACTCCTTTGTTCCTATTGTAAGTAGCCTACTAGAGTGGGATTTGACTGTTGATATCTGGGCTATCAGGATTGAGGTCACTTTTTACGAGAAGCTATTTTACCACACCTAGTGTTAGGCGGAGACAACTTGATAGACTTCAAAGTTGTCTAGGCCAATCGAGATTCATTTCTGTAGACGGAGATTGTCTAGGAAGGCTTAGACTTTACTTGGTTCGTTTATGACTACTAGGAGCGAAGTAAAATAGGTAAAGTAGGGTAGAATCGTAAAAACAATATTATATTGTTAAGGTCTCTTCTCCGTTGCTTGATGATGCCTAAAGCTTGAGAGGCACTTCGATATTTATATTCCGTGTCTGAGTGTTCGCGGACTACATCTATTTATCATACAACTATGTACTTCTTCAATTGTAATTCGCGACGTCGAGTTTTCTTCCAAGGTGCAAACACCTGTGGACCCTGAAAACCATCACACCCTCTTCGGTAATTACGATATTTCTACTTAGGAAACCTACTGTTCCTAATAGTAATATCCCGATTAGCAGAGTCTTTTAGACTTATGACCTAGTCCTTAAGTTGAACTGAGTTGGCCCTAATTGTCTTCGCCTTTGATAAAATGATCAGTTTTATCCGTGGCTATATCTGCAAAGGTGGTCGTCATTACAACCATTGTAGGTCATCTGACTTTGATCCTTTGTAACTCCATACCCAACAGATAGACTTTCTCTGGATGACTTTCTATTAACTTGCAGGAAGCTATTCCACCAGATTGGTAATTAATCCCTCGGTTGGCAACCCTTGGTTGCTCTCTGGGTAGTAGGTTTCAGTAACCATTGTAGTATTGGGAATTACCCCATGGCTATGATATATTCCAAAACCCAGTTGCAATACTCTGTGAAGTCTGTTGGCTTCTTTGGTAGTGTCTTTTTGGAGTTCTAGACTCTTCTGGTGGGTGTAAATGTATTGGTCTCTAATAGAGATCCTTTACCATTTGATACCATTTCTTTGTGCGAAATCGTCCCGTTACATATGGCCCATACCAAAGGTGTTATGTCTTGGAAGCCAAGTAACTCTCTGAGTAGTTGACGGAATTACTCTGTTCCACTTCCCAGACCTAGTCGAAGGTTCCTTCTCATATATCCTGCGAACAGGATCTGGTCGGACAGACAGCGACAACGTATATGGTATTATTCTAACACCTTCAATTCTGTAGTAATACAGTCACAGGATGCAACTGAGATTAATATATATGATGACGCGCGGGCCCCGTAAGGGAGCCGGAGGGGGGTGTTGGAGACCAGAGATTCTGATTCCAAGTGGGGTTATCCTACTTAGGGTGGTTCCTAGGTATCGGGTTCTGGTATTCCTAATATGAGCTCCCTCGCGACCAACAGGCCCCTACGGGGCACTTCGTGACTGCCTTTTTGGTATATAAAAATAAAAAATTAACATAAACATAATTTAACCATTAAATTTTTAAACATTAACTCCTTTTGGACCCGATGAGAGTAGAGTAAAAAACCTTCCGCGTTTGCTTGGCCCCGGTAGGAAAATCTTTCTCTCATCATCTTTCCTCTGTCCGCCTTGACATTTCCGGATTATCCTGGTGAAATTCATCCACCATTTCCCTTGTATTATCTATACCAGCGGCAGGTTCACAGGTGTTCTCATCTTCAGAACATCCTTGCCATTTGACAAAGTACTATAGTTCACGTACTTCCTGGTAGTAACCATGTACTCTCTTTTTGCAAGAGCGTAACTCACTTCTTACAATTTTCTCTATTTCCTATTGTAAGTCGCCCTCAATATCCTCGGGCTCTCTGGGAGGTTGTTGTCAGTCTGCGCGTACTGACTCTCTGTAGAGTTCTACTAGAGATAGGTGGAATACTGAGTGTATGTTCCATCGATCTGAGATATTGAGTTTGCAGGCGTTGTTTCCTCGTTTCTCTAAGATCACAAATGGTCCATATAATTTAAGACTAAGTTGCTTTGACTTTCGGCGTGTACGAATGTTCTTTGTGTTTATCATTACTTTATCGCCAATTTTGAAGTCAGGTTGCTCCTTGGCCTTCCTATCATAGTATTTGGCCATAGCTTCTCGTGTCTGTTGGAGTGATTCTCTTGCTTGCTTGTGGATCGTTTTTATCCAGTTTGCATATAGTGTGGCTCCTTGATTTTGCGCCTCGTGTTCCTTCATCCATTCAGTTTGTGGATGGAATTCATAGTTTGTGTAGAAGGGTATCATCCCGTGTGCATTGGTTGCCGAGTTGTTATAAGCATGTTCGGCTAGAGGTAACAGTTGGTACCAGTCATCCTGATCATAATTGACAAAACTTCGTAGGTAACCTTCCAGCACTTGGTTGATTCGCTTAGTTTGTCTATCCGTTTGAGGATAGTATGCTGTAGACATCCTTCTTTTTATATTAAGTGTTTTGCATAGGGATTCCCAGAATTCTCCTGCAAACTTTGAATGCATGTCTGAGACAATTTCTGTTGGTAAGCCATGTAGCTTCCATATTTCCTTTGTAAAGGCTGTTGCCACATCTTTTGCGGTAGTTGTTTCTTCCAATCTGACGAAATGAGCCATCTTTGTAAATCGGTCAACTACTACCCTGATTTGGGTGCATCCTTGACTTTAGGGTAACTGTGTAATAAAGTCAACCGAAATTGATACTCATACTGCACAGGGTATTGACAGGGGTTATAGTAGACCATACTTCGCGTGTCGTGAGGATTTGTTGTGTTGATAATTATCACACAACTGTACGTAATCATTTACTCAATCTCCCAGGCTTTTCCAATAAAAATCCCTCATAATTATTTCAAGGGTTTTTTCTTGCCCGAAGTGTTCTGCTATTTTAGTATCGTGACATCCTTTAGCTATTATTGTATAAAGGTCCTCATTTTTTGGTATGAATAGTCTTTGCTTGTAGTAAAGCAACTCGTCGGATAAGGTCCAGTCTTTCGGGAAAGGTTTACCATGGTCTCGTAAGTTTTCTAACTCATGTCTTCTTTTAAGCCATTCTCTATCTCCTAGGATAGCTTTTAGGACTTGCTCTAGAAATTCTGGGTTGAATTTCTTTAGTTCCTTATGGGCCAGTATGGCGCTAGTCATAAGTGTTTGTTCGGGTACTTCGGTTACATGATACCAATGTGTATTTTGGTTTATTGACGCATGTAGTTGGGTGACTACCGGCTCTAATTCTCGGATAGTAATAGCCCTTGTTGCGATGTCTGTGCTGCCAAATTCTGATGTGCCTCTTTCGGTATTCTCTAGGTTGTCTATTTCCATCATCTCTGCAGTATTAATTTTTTCTATCACTAGTTGGGCAATTCTATCACCGGCCCTGATGTGACAGTCTGTATCTCGATGGTTAAATAGTAGTATTTTGAGTTAGTCGGTATAATCTGTGTCGATTACGCCAGCACTGATAGAGATACTGCTTTTGACTGCGAGTCCACTTCTAGGAGCAATTCTTCCATACATTCCGGTTGGTATACCAATTGCAATACTGGTTCCAACAACTAACTGTCCTCGTGCTGGGACTGTGTTTTCGTGCATTGCATAGAGATCGTGGTCTGCTGCCATTCTTGAGCCTTTAGTTGGTAATCTTGCCCTGGTGTCTAACCGTTTTACTTGAATTACCGAGTCTGAGTCATTCTAGTTAGGAGTTTCCTGTATATTCCCTATGCTTGTATCATTTGTTTTGCTGCCAACTATTAAGCATATTTGAATTTCCCCTTTTGCAGTTCTTATTACTGAACTGATTTGGAAATGTTCGGGTTTCAATATCGCCTATTCATGATGTGCAGCTCCCTCCTCAGAACGGTACTCCGGCCGTCAACTGAGTGCATCAGGATTTCCCCCTCTTGGTCCTGGGCGGTAAACAATTCTGAAGTTGTAATCCACTTACTTTTGCGCCCAACAGATTTGGCGTCCGCTCCAGACCTTCGAAGTGAGGAAATATTGGAGGTTTTGGTGATCGGTGTACACAGTTATAGGTTTTTCGATTCCAATCAGGTATTGGCACCTTTCTTTAAAAGCTTTCAATATCGCCAATAGTTCTTGTCGTAGATTACATAATTTCGCTCTGCAGAATTTAGCTTGCGGGAATGAAAAGCTACAGGATGTAGTCTTTTTTCCACAAACTGGAATACGATGCAGCCTAAGGCAAAGTCACTAGCATCCGTTTCCATCACTGTTTCTCTTTCTGGAAAGAAATGGTGCAAAATTGGGGCCCAAGTAAATCTTCTTTTAAGCTCCTGGAAGGTCTTTTCTTGTTCCGGACCTCACCAGAACTTCTTTAGATCACCTTTCAATGTTTCCATAATAGGAGCGTAAATTTTAGAGAAGTTTTCTATAAAACGTTGGTAGAAGTTAGCAAATCCTTGAAATATTTGGACTTCTTTAACCAAGGTAGGTGATTTCCAGTTTAATACTAAATCTACCTTTCGGGTACTTA
The DNA here is from genome assembly GCF_000151645.1 of Tuber melanosporum. Classification (NCBI taxonomy): domain Eukaryota; kingdom Fungi; phylum Ascomycota; class Pezizomycetes; order Pezizales; family Tuberaceae; genus Tuber; species Tuber melanosporum. The sequence goes on from NW_003298793.1 coordinate 103,204, forward strand.
TGGATACCCCATCGATGGCTATCATGTAGCCTAAGAACTCCACTTTTTTAATATAAAAGAAAGATTTCTTTATTGAAATCGCGAGCTGGAAATCTGTTAATCATTGTAACACTTTTATTACTAGCTCGATATGTTCCTTCTCATTTTTGGAATAAATGAGAACGTCGTTCAAATAACATACGACCCTCTGATCTAGATATTCCCGAAGGACTTCATTCATCATGTCCTGAAATATAGCTGGAGCATTGGCTAATCAGAAGAGCATGACCTTATACTCGTAATATCCATAGCACGATCGGAAAGCCGTTTTCCATTCATCCCCTTCTTTGATTTGGATGAGATTGTAGCCATCTTTTAAATCAATTTTGAAAAAGATGCTAGCTCCTGCCACGCGATCACGTAACTCTGACATTAATGGTAGTAGGTATTTATTCAAAATGGTTATCTTGTTCAGGTTTCGGTAGTCTACCACTAGTCATAGTCTTCCATCTGCCTTTGGTGTAAAGAGAATTGGGGCGTCAAAAGGCGATTGGCTCTTCGTGATCTTTCCTTGTCATAATATATCATCAAGGTATTCTTGTAACAACTTAAGTTGTTTATCAGACAGTGGATAAATGGGTCCCCAAGAGGGTTTCACTCCCTCGACTAATTTAATTTCATCATTGAAGGTTCTCCTAGGAGCTAACCTTGTTGCCATTTGTGGGAGAAATAATTTCTTGAATTTCCGGTAGTGTTTTGGAAAGGAATCGAAGTTGATCTCATTAGGATTTTCTGCAACTCTGATATTTCCTATTTGGATTGCATTCTCATCCCAAGCGACAGTTTCATCGTATTCGAACATATCCGCAATTCCTTCATCCTCTTCTTCCACCCAGCTTTTGCATTTAGAGTCCCGCAATTTCCATTTTGTAGGTTCTCCAATGTTGGATAGGGGGTGCTCTGAATGCCACCACCCAAAAGGGATTATCATCCTGTAATTGCCTGCTGCTGCGATTTCGCACGTAACTACAGACATGGGTTTGTTTCGTCCTATTTCAAGCCAAATAGGGTGTGTGTAGAACTTTCCTCCCGATGGAGTTGATACTCCATCAAAGCATTAGATATTGACCGGATTCGGTCTCTCTGTGAACGGGATTTTTAATTCCTTTACAAGTTCTTTGTTGATTAGGAACGCATTGGATCCTGAATCTAATAGCACTCGTATTCTGTAGCACTGACGGTTCGGGTTTATAACGTGAATGTAAGCATGTCCCTCAGGACAATCATATCTTGTAGGCTTTGGTGTGCTAAAAGCGCGCTTTTTGAGTAAGGCGTAGAATTGTTGTTTTGTCGTTTCGACATGTCTGAGGTTTGATAATAACTAGGATGTTTGTTACTGCGCCCGTGCAGTTTCGACCACTTAGGTCTCCTCAGACAAACTTGTTTCCACTTGGTATATCAGGCAGCCCACTACTAGCAGTCTTTACTCCCTGCCGAGGGGTTCCCATACCTTCCACTTTTACTATCTGTGGAACCAATCCAGGGGGTCTATGCCATTGTCCAGATATTATGGAAACAAAAGCCGGGTGCGTAGGGCTGGTCAGCTGTCTCTTTGATAACCTTTCTGGGCTTATTCTCCACCCTCGTTTAACCGTAGATAGTGTCCTCACTTTATCGAGTTCTGTTTAGTACCAGCACGGCACCTAAGAAGCAGTAACTAAAGGTAAGGTCTAGAGCTCTTGTACCTATTTCTCGTGTAGATCGAAGATGTACTTCGCTTATCCTCTAGGTCCTTATTCTTAGCCCTACTGTCACTCCCTTCAGAACCCTTGGTGCTGTCTATTTCCTGTCTAGGCTTTGGTCTTTATCGGAGACCTTTCAGTATCCAGATCACATGCCCAACTACCCTAACAGTCATGCGTTAGGTCATTAGAGCGAGTTTGTATCACTCCCTTGGGAAGCATAGAGGCTCCACCAATGCGTACACTACTCTTTATTAATCTCCTTGTCCTTGCGACAAGAAGGACGCGTGTACTACCACTCAGGTCATGATCGCAAGGTCAATTTCTTCGCTTCGACATCCCCTTAATTTGCCGTTGATTTCGATTCCTAGAGAGTATATCTCTTCTAGACTACCAGAATACTGTAGTTCTCGGTACCAATGAGATAACTTAAGTCATCACTTCATCATCGCCTAGTTCCCAGAGATTATTACCTCTTGGAACTTGGACGGCGGAAATCTTTCTGGGATGGTTAACTGTTGCCACCCTTCTAGGCCTTAGTGACTTGAATGGGCGGTCATCTGCCCTTGTTCTAGACACATGAATTTGTCTCCAGCAGGTTTTGTAGTCATGGTTTTTCTTACCACAAGAAGTACAATTGCCATCCCGCTTTCTCTCGTCGATAGTTGACGGAGAGATTCCTTCATGGGCAGCTTTGAATTTTGTATATGTTAACTTCGTAGTTCCAGTAGATTTCTTTACCAATTTATTGGGTTCTGGTCCCTGTTTCCTTTTCTAGGAGGGACCACTTTCCTTTATGAAGGGTTTCTCCCTTTTTTCCTTTTGTTGAATTTTTTCCGCAGGTTTCTTGTCTGAAGATGTCCTTACGGGTTTCGACTTGTCCCTGTCTAGGTCGTCTCGTTCCTGTTGTTCCTCCTCATCCCTTCCTGCTTCCTGGACTGCTTTTTCTTATTCGGCATCGGTATCATACTTGTTTAAGGAGAGTCACCACCTAATCTTAGTGGGCAACTTTCTATCACATGCCATCAGCCAGGCTGGTCCAGTTAATTGGGTGTGGAGATTCAGATTATGCATTTTTCCTATAAAGGTCTGTATATCATTTTTGTACTCCAGAGACTCCATATCCCGTATGGCCTTTCATCCTTCTTCGAGAGGGGCATACCGACTAGTAAATTCGTGCTCAAAATGAGTCCAGGAAGATAGTTCCGGGTCTTGTTCTTCTCCGCGGAGACCATCCATTTCGTGTGGATACCATACGGCTATTGGACTGACCTGATGCCCTTTTGTCCTACCCAAGGCGTAGATGATGCGTTATCGATCATCATCCCAGATTCTTGGGTTCTGTTTGAAGTAGTCTACACATTGAGTTAACCAATAGTAACCGCATTGACTGGTCTTTGCTGCGAAAAATGGGAGTGGGTCTGCCGGTCATTTAACCGTTTGAGCCAATACTTCTGCAAGTACATCAGCTGTTCCACGCTGTTCAGGGGTTAGTCCCCATCTGAATCTGGATGGTCCTCCTCTATGTTTTCCTCCGTTTCCATCGTCATCTCCATCGTCACTCCCATCGTCCGGGTCGCTGCCCGGTATTAAAGAAATTGGAGGTTCTCCTTCTCTCTGTTTCCCTTTATCTTGAGGAGGGATTTCCTCAGGTTCCTCCCGTTCTGCAGTCTCTTCCCATTCTTGGGGGACTGATTCCTACATAGCGTGCTGACCACTTGGTTGTCGACTATCTAGTACCTTAAGCTTGTCAAAATCTAGGGATAGGGTATCGGATATGTGGGCCTGATCCTTCTGGATGGCACGGGTAAAGTCGCTATACCGTTCTTAGTCCCTTTCTTGCCGTGTGGCCAAATTGGATATCAAGGTTCACATTGCGGTATTTCATTGGATCTGTTGTGCTCTGAACTCTTGGAAAGCACATTCCAGGATAAGTTCTCGTTCTAGAGCTTCTTGCTGCAGTTGGCTGGTTACCCCTTCATGATGCTCTTGTCGTACATCTTGTACTGCCAATTTGGCGGCAATCTCTCTATTGATCCTTTCTTGGATCTCTCAGACATTCACTTCTACCATTGTGCACTGATGTAACATAATAGCAATGTCGTTGTCATGTATATCTTGTCCTTTCAACAATCGTTGCTGGACTGTAAGGTATCAGCCCTCGTGCATTGGCTTGAGAATCTGCTAATAGGGTGTCAAAGGCAATATTGGCAGTATCAAAACTGGTTGATATGTCTTGTCGGATTTGACCTATGACAATTCCTACCCTAGCGGCAAGTCTTGTGAGATCTGCTGCATAGGTATTTGGACGTGGTGTGGTAGATCGTGAAGTGGGAGAAGGGGCTCTTGAGGACGGAGGGACACTGTGAGCCCTGCCCTCTTGTCCTCCAATAGGTTTCCGAAGAGCGGGAGGGAGAGAGGAAGAATGACTGAAACTTGTAGAGTTATCATCTCCCGAGGTATCCATTGGTTCTCTTGGAAGGATCTGTTTAGGAGGTTGAGCCATCTCCTTTGCTTGTTTGCGAGCTTCTTTTTCTCATAAGCAGGCTATGAAGCCCTCGTTCTGGGAGGTTTCCGTTAGAGTAGAATATGTGGTGGGATACTTAGTGTCCAAGCCGCGTCGTAAGGTAGGAGGAAATAGGTTTTAATGGGAGTTCAGATGAGTGCTGAGTCTCCACACTAGAAGTATAGTGGTAGAGATCCTGCTGCTAAGAGAACTTTCCTCGCTGGTATCCCAGTCAAGGAAGGGTTTCCAACTGAATTCTGGTCCGTACTAGGTTTCGTATATTCTTTGAAATTGTTCCTCCGTTGGAACTAAGTTGGGGTCGGTATACCACAAAGGAGCTTCTTGTAACAGAAATGGTACTTTAGAAAGCTCGAAATGACTAGAAAATACTTGACCGATAGATGGCAAGTGTACCTTAGTCGGTGGTTCAAAAATTGAATGGGTTCGCGATAGTTTTTCAAGGGTAATATCGATAGTTCCACAGTAGTTGTGAACCAAACCCATGCAAGTGGTAACTGATTAGAGAGCCTTGGTAACAAGGAGATCTAACAATATACTGTTAGGCAGAGACAACTTGATAGACTTCAAGGTTGTCAAGGCCAATTGAGATTCGTTTCTGTAGACGGAGATTGTCTAGGAAGGCTCGGACTTTACTTGGTTCGTTTATGACTACTAGGAGCGAAGTAAAATTGGTAAAGTAGGGTAGAATCGTAAAAACAATATTATATTATTAAGGTCTCTTCTCCGTTGCTTGATGATGTTTAAAGCTTGAGAGGCACTTCGATATTTATATTCCGTGTCTGAGTATTCGTGGACTACATCTATTTATCATACAACTATGTACTTGTTCAATTGTAATTCGTGATGTCGAGTTTTCTTCCAAGGTGTGATGTTAGGAATACCAGAACCCGATACCTAGGAACCACCCTAAGTAGGGTAACCCCACTTGGAATCGGAATCTCTAGTCTCCAACACCCCCCTCCCGCTCCCTTACCGGGCCTGCGCGTCATCATATATATCAATCTCAGTTGCATCCTGTGACTATATTGCCACAGAATTGAAGGGGTTAGAATAACAACATATACGTTGTTGTCGTCTGTCTGACCGGCTCCTGTTTGCAGGATATATGAGAAAAGGCCTTTGGCTAGGTTTGTGAAGTGGAACGGAGTAATTCCATCTACTACTCAGAGAGTTACCTGGCCTCAAAGACATGATACCTTGGGCATGGACCGTATGTATCGGGACGGTTTTGCACAAGACGATGGTATCAAATGGTAAAGGATCTCTACTAGAGACCAATACATTTACATCTACCAGAAGAGTCTAGAACTCCAAAAAGACACTACCAAAGAAGCTAAGGAACTTCACGCAGTGTTGCAACTGGGTTTCGGAACACGTTATAGCCATGGGGTGATTCCCAATACTACAATGATTACTGAAACCTACTACCCAGAGAGCTACCAAGGGATTAATTACCAATCTGGTGGAATAGCTTCCTGCGAGTTAATAGGAAGTTATCCAAAGAAAGTCTATCAGTTGGGTATGGAGTTACAAAGGATTGGAGTCAGACGACCTATGATGGTTGTAATGACGATCACCTTTACAGATATAGTCGTTGATAAAACTGATCCTTTTATCAATGGCGAAGACAATTGGAGCCAACTCAGTTCGACTTAAGAACTAGGCCATAAGTCTAAAAGACTCTGCTAATTGGGATATTACAATTGGGAACAGCACGCTTCCAAAGAAAAAATAGTGTAATTATCGAAGAGGGTGTGATGGTTTTCAGGGTCCACAGGTGTTCGCACCTTGGAAGAAAACTCAACGTTGTGAATTGCGATTGAAGAAGTACATAGTTGTATGATAAATAGATGTAGTCCGTGAACACTCAGATGTGGAATATAAATATTGAAGTGCCTCCCAAGCTTTAGACCTTATCAAGCAATGGAGAAGAGACCTTAAGTCTGTAATACTTAAGAGACACTTTGATATTTATATCCCACATCTGAGTATTCACAGACTATATCTAACTACTATTCAGCTAAGTACCTTTCTCTAGTCTGTATGTAATACTCCGTGGTCTTAACAAGTGCAAACACTACTTGACACTGAATTCTTTCATACCATCTTCATACTCTTTTAATAATGAAATCTTCATTGTCAAAAGGTACGTCTTTATCTTCCAACCAATGGTCTCTGATATATAGAGTTGAACTGACATTTCTTTGAAACTTCAGTTTATTTGACTATCATTCCAGGAGCCTCTTCTGAATATACAAAGTGTCCAGCTTATATATTAGGCACTAATGCATAATACAGGCTTAATAGATAGCATGCTAATGCTTGATGTCTACATCCTATTAGGTCTTCTGAGTCCAAGCAGATTCTCCTTCGTCCACCTTGTTTCTAAGACAATCAACTTCAGAGGGATCCTGTCTCTAGAATCAACCAACATACAGTGGCCTTCAGATAGGTATTGGTGCCTATATCACCTCTATCTTCTATGGTCTATGTCATACTATACGAATAGTTGCAGATTATTGTAATAAAAATGTCCTATTACCTTCGGCCATTAATTAGGATACCTAGCTTTGAAGACTAGTAACTCAATGTGCCAGCAACGGATTTCCTCCATTCTACTTTTCCAAGGTACTCTGAGGTCGCCTCTTATACATCCTACTAGTAGCCTACAGTCGGATGGATGGGAGCTATGTATACAGTATTATTATTTGAGCTTCAATAAAGTACTATAATAGTTATAGGACACAACTCGTTAAAATCTAGCTGGAGATATGTAGGTCTGAGGAGGAGGCCAAAGAGAGGTGTTGACAAGTCTGATAAATGAGAGTCTGTATGCAGTTACCCTACTCATGAGTCTGTGTATTCCCATATGCTTAATATGAGCTTCCTCCTACAAGGTTTCTACTTGAATGTCACGAACGTGACTTAGTACAGAAAAGGGTTTTACATGACTCATGATTATGAGTCATAGGTATGTTATGGTTTCATGCATATGACTCATTTAGGTCATATGATTTGTTATGTCATGATTTGTTATGTTTCGCACATGACTCGATTATAAGTTATGAGACTTGCGCCTGATGAGTATACATTGCAAGTATGCCTTGTGGGTATGCCTTATGCATATTATTTGTGTCTTGTACATGACCTGATTATGAGGTCATGGGTTTCACGCATGTGACTCAGTCAAGTCGTATGACTTGTTTATTGCGTTATGATTAGTTTATGAGTTTTTACACATGACCTTGCTATGAGGTCATGGGTTTTGAGTATGTGACCACTTTGGTCATATGATTAGTTTGTTATGATTTGGTTTCGCACATGTGACCACTTTGGGTCACATGACTATGGGTGGGAAGAACACTATATAAGGAGGCTGATATGGCCGAGGAGGATAGGTTCTTCATGCTTTGTTCTAAGTACTTTTCCTCGTCCTTGTCGTCACTTCGCCTCAAGCGTTTCTTTCGCCATCATGATGGGCCTTGATACCTTGGATTCTGGGGGAGATATCTGAGTTCGCTCAGCAGTTCCTGGGGTCTTTGGTGTTGAGGTCTGTTGGTGTTGCATGGCGGATAACTTGTTTGTGTCTCGTTTCGTTGGGCTGGTTATCTCACGATACTGGCACTTCGAGCACTTCATCACCGTCGCTTACCAGCCTCTTTCTGTAAAATGTCTACGGCTTCCTGTCTATCGTCTACTCACAGGTTTCGCGTTCGATTGGGGGGATTGCACATTGTGTTTGGGGGGATCACCCGTGTCGTTCTTTGGGCCAGCTCATGTCTGTTGTTGGGTTTTAATGGAGTCCTTAGTTCTCGTGATACAAAACGCCCTTGGGTTAGACTGATGACCTTCCCAAGTATCAATACGTCGTACCGGCCGCATCAATCCTTTAGGGAGGGGGCCTTGCCAGCCCTCCCCCTCCTCGTTACTACATGTTTCTATGGTCGGAATCCTACGATGTTGTTTATCGCCATTCCCTTGGCGTTTCTGTCCTTGTGGCATTTACGGTGGTTCAGTCAGGTGTCTCCTCCTCACATTCGTGGGGATGGCTTTGACCCTGAAAACTCTTACCCCCTGGTGTAGTTATTGTTGCCGCCTGGGGTGGTGTGAGACGATTGGCTGCCAGACACTCGCGCTGTCTGTGCATCTGGGTGGTTCAGTTGTGGTCTGTGCTTGGTGGCTTCACCCATTGCAAGTGGGGCCTACCTTGTATTTGTCTGCTTCTGTTTGTTCGCCCTCCTCCTTCTTGTCACGTCAGTTGGTGATGCCACTTGCCCGTTGTTCGGTCTGTGCCTGTTGCCGGACCAGTGGGGCTGGCTTTGGCTGGCTCTGCTTACTCTTTCCCGACTCGGTTGGATTTCGGTTCGGCTGGGTTGGATGGTGTGGCTGGTGCCCGTACCTTCGGGCGTTGGTGCTGCCTCCTTTGTGGCTCCTGGCTGTTGCTGGTAGGCTCCCCTTGGCTACACGGTGCTGAGGGTTGGGGCTCTGTTCATGTGGCCAAGATCAATGGCTGCTGGCAGGGCTGGGTATAAGCTGTCCTGTGGCTGTCGGATGGTTGATATGTCTGAGGGGCTGGGGGGGCTGGATGGGCTCTGTGGTGTCTGGTGTGTGGGGCTTAGAGGGGGCTAATTGGGGGGGGAGAGGCACCTGCGAGCACCGGTCGGGCATGCGTCAGGTTGGGCGATGTCTAATTAAGTGTTTCCGGACCGGTTTGGGCTACTGGGCGAAGCTGCTGATTGCTGTAAAGCTCCCCGGCGGACCGCTGGGCTGATGGCCACCTGTGCAGATAGCGGGTTGCGACCACCTGGTTGGACTTGTTTGAGTTCTGTGTGCTGGGTGTTGTGGAAGTTTGTTTGGTTTCTTTGGTCTGGTTATGGGCATGGCTGGCGGGGGCAAGGCACCATGGGTGGGAGATAGGCCCCACTGACCATTTCGGTCTGTTACCACCTCTATGTATTTCCTTTGTTTGTGGGTTTTGTTTTTGGGGGACAGGCAGCGGGTACAGGTCCTCCTTACCATTACGCTCTTTCGAGGCACTTGGCAAAGTGGGTTCATAGGGTCGACGGCCTGGCATGCGGATGCGAGAGGTGGATATGTTGGTCACCTCCTCTCTGCCATCGTATCGCCGGTAGTTTATATTTGTTTTGTTTTTGTTGGTTTTCTACTGTGGTGGAGGTATTGCGGGACGGTGTTTAGACCGAGTGGTAGTGATTTTATGTTTGTTGGACGAGGAATCTGGTTGGGTTGGTCTTTTGCTCGGCTTTGGCTACGCTTAGTGCTGGTTGGCTTCATACCAGAGGGGCTATGGACTTGGACCGGGGTGGGTGCTGGGTTGTTTGATGGTCTTGTTATTAGTTTTCGTGTGGGCATGACTCGGAGATGGCAGGTGCGGGAACGTAGACCTAGTTAGCTTAAGATCAGTGGTATACCGGTTAGCGGTATCCCTGGGCCAGCGGGGGCTCGTCATATGCCAGTGTTGGCGGTATGAGTTTAAATAAAATTAGATTGACTTCTAAGTACTTTTCCTACTTATTACTTTAACAAATATAAAACACCTTTACGATCTTTATCTTTATTGCAATGTTATCGTTACACCAAGGAGAGCTCTTCATAAAGAAGAGTTAGAGAACACTTATGATAGGCGTTCCCGATAGAAGACAAAGGTCTTGTACTATTGGTAATGTAGGCAGAGGCCTAGTGCTATCATAAGACTAAGGAGGGAAACAGAAGAAGAGAAGTATCGTTCCCCATCGCCAAGAACTAACTATCCAAGGAGGGATCATTACATTACGAAGTGTCACCTAGTGCGACGCCAAATGATACAAGAGGGCATCCTTCAACCTAGACAGGGAAGGAGATATTGATATTGACGATCAAAACCTTAACCTAGAAGGATTTAGTGACGCCCTAGATTACGTTTCAGCAGAGCCTTCGAGGGCAACAAGCCCAGTAACCCCAGAGAAAGGATCACCAGTAGATAGCTCTCCTTTAGGAACTCCACAACCCGAGAGAATGTCGGAATTAGCAGTACCTAGGCCATCAGCCCCGACCGCTCCCGCTCCAGGTGCTAATATACTTGGAATAACTGAGAATCAGTTATTCCGACATTTCTAGCAGCAACACTAAACACAGGACAAGGAAACATCTAATGACTGAAAGCAAAAGAATCCGACACATACAAAGGAGCTGAAGATAAGCTACAAATATTCTTGGCACAATGCGAAGGTTATTTTACCATTAAGGGATATGGAGAACACCATAATGAGATCAAGATTCCATTTGTGGAATCTCTACTAAGAAGACTCGCAGGACAATAGATCATGCCCTTCCAAGATAGAAGGAAGAAGAGGGAATGGGTCACATGAGAAGAGTTCAAGGTGACACTCTTCGAACAATTCGGGGATCCCAATGTCAAAGAGACAGCAAGACGAAAGCTGGAAAAACTCCAACAAGGAAAACAAACCTCTTCAGCATACTGGAACGAATTCTGACTATTGGAATATGAGGCCGAGTTTGATGATGCTACCCTCTACATCATCCTCCTGAGAAACTGTAGTGAAAGACTCTGAGAAGCATGGAGAATCTCCGACTTGAGTTACATCACAGTAGAATGATTTGCAAGATGGGCCATCGATAAGGAAAGCAAGCTAAACATACTGCGAAATAACTCAGAAAATACTATAGCACACAGGGTGGCCCAATCATCCAGGAACGTGGATGAAAACTTCAAACCGCAAGCAGCTCGAGGTAAAAGTCAAGCATTACTACCAGGCAAGCCAATGGAATTGGACAAATCAAGGGCAGGACCAGCTCTGAACCTGTCTAAGGAAGAATACGCTAGAAGAATGAATGGGAAACTCTGCCTAAGGTGTGGAAAAGTAGGACATCGGATACGAGAATGCAGAAGCCTACCTGACAGTGGATACCAAGGGACCAGAGCTGCTGGAAATAATCGCTTCCAAGCTTAAAAGAGGAGCAACATTCGCGAAATAATCACAGAAGATATACCTGTGGAAAACGACAAGGGTCTCCAGTAAATGGTGGTCTGGAAGACCCAAGATGTAGACCTGGAAAGCCCATCAAGTTAGCAAACTACTACACAATACTACACACGCAAAGAGGAGAAGAAGACAGAGATCATGTGATGATCAAAACGAAGATATACAACGAAAAAGACGAAGAAACAACAATATATGCAATGCTCGACATGGAAGCAACTGAAGATTTCATCGACAAAGAAATTTGCGACAAATACGGACTCTCCACCAAAGAAGCAAAGGAAGTGAGACAAGTCTACCTAGCCGATGGAAGGCCAAGTGTAATGGGTCCTATAACCCTTACGGTGACAGTACCTATGAACATTGACAGCCATAGGGAAACGGCAACCTTTCAGGTAACAGATCTTAAAAACTATGAGATAGTCCTAGGGATGCCATGGTTGCGAAAACATATTCTGACGATCGATTGGAACGAGAACAAGATGACCTTCACTAGCGAACTGTATGCAACACAACGTCTCAACAGCTCGCCTGTGGTCTACTTGACACCAATATGAGAAGCGGAAGAAGAAGTCTTGCATGCAATGTTTGTTGAGATGCGGTAAGATAAGAGTCTAGATACAAAAATTGGACCAAGAGGCAAAAGTGCCTACCAAGGGTTCCAAAGGGGCAGCAGGATACGACCTGTATGCCAACAAAGGAATCAAGATACCTGCTAACAGGCAGGCAATGATAGCAACAGGAATAGCCATTGGACTACCAGAAGGCACCTATGGACGGATAGCACCCCGCAGTAGTCCAGCAGTCAAATATTGACTCATAACCGTGGCAGGGGTGATCGACACTGACTATACAGGTGAAATCAAAGTGGTCGTGGCCAACCTGGCTCAAGAGGACTACAAAGTCCAAAAAGGCGATCGAATCGCAGAGTTGATCATCGAAAAAATCAACAAAGAGGATCTGTACGAAGTAGATCAACTGGAAGAAACCACAAGAGGAAACAAGGGATTTGGAAGCACAGACCAAAATCAGCATGATACAACAAAAAGAATTGAGATCAAGGAGATCACTGCACAAGCCTTTGGATGGTACTATCGAAGAGGAGACACAACAGGAATTCTCAAATGGACATACGAAGACGAAAAAGCGGTCCTAGCGAAAATCAACATCAGCACAGAACTAGCAATCTAAGACAAGAAATACCAATGCAAAAATGGATGGAAAGAATTGATTCCAAAGGAATATCATCAATTCACGAACCTATTCTAAGAAGAGGAAGCTGTTAGGAATACCAGAACCCCATACCTAGGAACCACTCTAAGTAGGGTAACCCCACTTGGAATTGGAATCTCTGGTCTCCAACACCCCCCTCCGGCTCACTTACAGGGCCTGCATGTCATCATATATATTAATCTCCATTGCGTCATGTGGCTATATTACCACAGAATTGAAGGTATCAGATTAATACCATGTACGTCATTGCCGTCTGTCTGACCGGATCCTGTTCGCAGGGTATATGATAGGGGACCTTCGGCCAGGCCCGGGAAGTGGAACAGAGTAATTCCATCAACTACTCAGAGAGTTACTTAGCTTCAAAGACATGACACCTTCGGCATGGGCCGTAAGTAACGAGACCATTTCGCACAAAGAGATGGTATCAAATGGTAAAGGATCTCTACTAGAGACCAATACATTTACATCCACCAGAAGGGTCTAGAACTCCAAAGGACACTATCAAAGAAGTCAACGAACTTCACGGAGTGTTGCAACTGGGTTTCAGAACACGTAGTAGCCATAGGATGACTTCCAATACTACAATGGTTACTGAAACCTACTACCCAGAGAGCAACCAATGGTTGCCGACCGAGGGATTAATTACCAATCTGGTGGAATAGCTTCCTGCAAGTTAATAGGAAGTCATCTAGGGAAAATCTATCAGTTGGGTATGCAGTTACAAAGGATCGAAGTCAGACGACCTACGATGGTTGTAATGACGACCATCTTTGCAGATATAGCCATGGATAAAACTGATCCTGTTATCAATGGCGAAGACAATTGGAGCCAACTCAGTTCGACTTAAGAACTAGGCCATAAGTCTAAAGACTCTGCTAATTGGGATATTACTATTGGGGACAGCACGTTTCCTAAGAAGAAATATTGTAATTACCGAAGAGGGTGTGATGGTTTTCAGGGTTCACAGGTGTTCGCACCTTGGAAGAAACCTCGACATCACGAATTATGATTGAAGAAGTACATAGTTGTATGATAAATTGATATAGTCTGCGAATACTCAGACGCAGAATATAAGTACCGAAGTGCCTCTCAAGCTTTAGACATCATCAAGCAATGGAGAAGAAACCTTAACAATATAATTTTATTTTTACGATTCTACCCTACTTCACCTATTTTACTTCACTCCTAGTAGTCATAAACGAAACGAGTAAAGTACGATCCTTCCTAGACATTATCCGTCTACAAAAACGAATCTCGATTGGCCTTGACAACCTTGAAGTCTATCAAGTTGTCTCCGCCTAACACAAGCTACTGAGTTACTACACCAAAGACTGGGAATTAATCACGAAATTCAGCTGGACAAAGCCGCGAAAAAGGGAAAAACAAAAGAGATTCCCTACAAGAAGTTATACCCACTAGGAGAAGCGGAACTTGAAGAACTTAGAAAGTACATCGAGCAAAACCTAAAGCGAGTATAGATCAGAGACTCCTTCACATCAGGAGGATCTTCAATACTATTTGTCAAAAAGAAAGATGGAAAAATGAGACTCCGTGTGGACTACAGAGCCCTCAATTCGGTTACCAAGAAAGATAGATATCGAATACCCTTAATCAGAGAGGTACTGGATAGACTACGGTTAGCAAAATACTACACCAAGCTCAACATCAAGGATGCATACCACAATATATGCATCAAGGCAGGAGATGAATGGAAGACTACATTCGTCTCGAGATACGGAATGTTCGAATACCTGGTTATGCCTTTTGGGCTAACCAATGCGCCAGCTTCATTGCAAAGATGGATCAACAAGGTACTCAAGAAGGACCATTGACATATGTTGCATCGTATACTTAGATGACGTACTCATCTACTCGGAAAACATGCAACAATACTAGAAGGATATCAGCAATATCATGGCCGCAATACCAGGATTAGGAATGAAGATCAAACCAACAAAATGCGAATTCCATAAAGAAGAAACGGAATACCTCAGATTTATCATCAATTGAAGCGGGGTTAAGCTTGACCCAGTCAAAACAGCAGCCATATGGGATTGGACCAAACCAAACAACAAAACAGATGTTCAATACTTTATGGGATTCTGCAACTTTTATCGAAGATTCATAGAGTGATTTAGCAGTCTTGCAAAACCACTATATAACCTAACAAAGAAAGACAAGAAATGGGGATGGGGAGAAATGGAGCAGAAAGCATATGATGCAATATTAATGCATCTAATATTGGCACCAACATTGGTTCATTTCGACCCAATCATAAGGATAATGATCGAAACGGATGCCTCAAAATATGTATACTCAGGCATACTATCGCAACTATGCGAAGACAAAGAATGGAGGCCAGTGTCTTACCGATCCAAGACAATAACCCCCGCAGAGTGCAACTACGACATTGCGAACAAAGAATTATTAGTGATAGCTCAAGCATTAAAGGAATGTAGGAGATACATTCTGAACAACGACCATCCAGTCTGAGTTCTAACCAATCACAAGAATCTGGTCCCGTTCATGACTACGAAATAACTAAATGACCGTCAGATAAGGTGGATAGAACACCTCCGCAAATACAACTTTAAAATCGAATACCGAACAGGCAAAGAGAGCAGAAATCCAGATGCTCTCACAAGAGTTGCAAGCGACAAACTACAAACAAAAGAAGACGAAAGGATCAAATAAAAAACATGAACACTATTACCGAAAACCTACTTTGAGGCAATAGAGGTTATCTAATTCACATCAACAGAAAACAAGGAAATCAAGCAGGCAAACGAGAAAGACCAAACAATTCAGACAATAAGAGAAGCATTGAAGAAAGGAAAAAAGGAGATGAAGGGAATTGCTCTAGGTTTATACCAATGGGAGGGTGGAAACATGTGGTACGACGGAAAACAATGGATTCTGGAAGAAGAAAAGATAAAAACAGACATCATATGACAACACTACGATATCCGAATGGTAGGACAAGGAGGAACAGCTAAAACCACAGAATTCATCACGAGGTCATTCTATTGGCCAGGACGGCGCAAAGATGTCAAAAGATATGTCAAAAATTGTGACATATGCCAAAGAACGAAAATGGCTAAACATGCACCATATGGATTACTAAAATCAAATGAAGTTCCCAAACGACCATGGGAAACAATTACAATGGATATTATCATTGACCTCCCAGTATTGGAAATTTGCGATACTACCCTGGTCGTGGTGGATCATCTGACCAAAATGAGTCATTTCATACCGGTTAGAAAGGATATGGACAGGAGGGATTTTATATCAACATTCTTCTGAGAAGTCTTCCGACTTCATGGCATCCCAAAGAACATTATTCCCGACCGAGGAACATTATTCACATCAGGATTGTGGAAAAAAGTAACCGCAGAAATGGGGAGTACGAAACAGACTAAGTACAGCATTTCACCCGCAAACGGATAGACAAACGGAACGGTTAAACGCGATACTCAAACAATATTTACGGGCCTACATCAATTACCAACAAGATGATTGGTACAAACTGCTATCAGTGGCTGAATTCGCATACAACAATGGAAAACAAGAAATGATCAGCACAACAACCTTCATTGCGAATTACGGACAACATCCACAAAGTCAGACCACCTATCCTGCAATTAACAGTATAATACCTGACAAAACAGACATGGGAAAACTACACGAGACATTACAATACGAAATGAGTCAAGTACAACAATGACAAAAAGAACAATACGATAAACACTGAAGACCAGATCCAAATATATAACCGGGAGATATGGTATGGCTAATACCACGCAATATCCATATGATGCGACCATCAAAGAAATTGAACCACAAGAAAATTGGACCATTCAGGATACTGGAAAAGGTAGGCAGCCAAGCTTATAAACTCGACCTTCCACCCTTAATGCGAATACACAACACATTCCACATCTCACTCTACAAATTACACAATGACAACAGGTTTCCCTTACAAACAATTATTGCTCTTCCTCCGATTGAACTCGACGGAGAACCAGAATACGAACTCAACGAAATAGTCGACTTGCGCCTCATCTACGTTCACCTCCAATACCGAGCCAAGTAGATGGGATATTCACCCGAACACGATAAAACTTGGTACTTCGTACAAAACTTCAAACACATACAAGATGCCCTCTCAACCTTCTACCAGCCATACTCAGGCAAGCATGGCTCAGGTAACGATCACATTCAACCAAAACAAAGATAAGGGAAATCCTCCCACGCTGTTGCAACTTTACGAGGGCTGGGGTAATAGCCCTAGACAAAACACACCCACCAGCCCCAAATACTTATTCATGGGGCCAACCAACGAAGAACTTAATGAAAGAGAAAAACAAGCACAGCATAACACCATGTCATGGACAGTATGCTACGATAATAGATGCTCCACACATTATGGGGACAAAGAGGACTAGGGATAGTTCCTGAGAGAATACAAAAAGTTTGGTCTGTGCCCGGAGTATGCACTAAAGTACTGGAAACAGTGCTTCAACCGTAAATGCAAGATGCACAGGATGAAGAAAATCACTGCGGGATATTACCCGCAGAAGGATGGAACAAAGAAATAGTTAGACAAAAAGGATGCCACAATATGGCAGAGGGCTAGGGCCTCGAGGATGAGGCCCAGGGAGGGGGGAGCCCAAAATTCATCCACGGAAATGGAACTGAATACCTGAAGCCTACATAGGCAAATCCAAGGACTCCGAGAACAACTGGGCCAATCCGAGGCCACAATTTCGGTAAACAATAAAACGATCGCAGAGCTGAGATAGCCAAACAATGCCCAGTGACACACGATTAAGATGGCGAACCTCACCTTGGAAATAGTGAGGGTAAGATGGTGGGAAGCAGACAACAAGCTCAACAGGTTTCGGAGGTCTATGCGTTTGGCAGGATGTGAACTATTGAAGCTAGGGGACAACACCTAATAGAAATCAGGCTTAGGAGGAGAGGAGCTAATGTCACGAATGTGGCTTAGCATGGAAAAGGTTTTCACATGACTCATGATTATGAGTCATAGGTATGTTATTGTTTCATGCATATGACTCATTTAGGTCATATGATTTATTATGTGATGATTTGTTATGTTTCACACATGACTCGATTATGAGATATGAGACGTGTGCCTGACTAGTATACCTTGCGAGTATGCCTTGTGGGTATGCCTTATACATATGATTTATTTTTCGCACATGACCTCGTCATGAGGTCATGGGTTCCATGCAGGTGACTCAGTCAAGTCACATGACTTGTTTATTGCGTTATGATTAGTTTATGAGTTTTTGCACATGACCTTGCTACGAGGTCATAGGTTTTGAGCATGTGACCACTTTGGTCAAATGATTAGTTTGTTATGATTTGGTTTCACACATGTGACCACTTTGGGTCACATGACTACGGGCGGGAAGAATACTATATAAGGAGGCTGATATGGCCGAGGAAGATAGGTTCTTCACGCTTTGTTCTCAGTACTTTTCCTACTTATTACATGAACAAATATAAAACACCTTTACGATCTTTATCTTTATTGCAACATTATCATTACACCAAGGAGAGCTCTTCATAAAGAAGAGTTAGAGAAAGCTTACGATAGGTGTTCCCGATATAAGACAAAGGTCTTGTACTATCGGTAATGTAGGCGGAGGCCTAGTGCTCTCGTAAGACTAAGGATCGAAATAGAAGAAGAGAAGTATCGTTCCCCGTCGCCAAGAACTAACTATCCAAGGAGGGATCATTACATTGAATATCTTTACTTTCACGTAAACTATAACATTAACATTTAAATATAAAAACAAATTAATAACTTTTATTTTTCCAGGACCTGATGTAGTAAGGATAAAAAATCTTCTGCATTTGCTTAGCCATCGTAGGAAACCCTTTTCCTCATGTGCGACTTCTGTCCATTCTGACATGTTTAGATTATCTCTGTGAACCTTCTCTAGAATTTTCTTAACACTCTCCATGCACCAAGCAGTTTCCCAAGTATTTTTATCTCCTGTACATCCTTGCCATTTAAATAAATAGTATAACTCATGTATCTGCCGATAGTGGTTATTGACCATTTGTCTGTACATATGTATTTCACTTTGTACAATTTTCTTAACCTCTCGTTATAAGTCTCTCACTATGTTTTAGGATTCCATGGAAGATTGCCTTAGGTCTGAATGGACCGATTCTTGATATAGTTCCAGAAGGAATACATTAAAAACTGGGTAAATGTTCTATTAATTGGAGATGTTCAATTTACATGTACTGTTGCCTCTTTATTCTGTAATGTAGAATATTCCATATAGTTTCGGTAAACGTTTCTTGGACTTCTTTCTTGTACCTTTGATTTTTACATTCTACATTACTTTGTCGCCAACTTTAGAGTCTAGTTACTGCCTTGCCTTCTAATCGTAACAAGCTCTTGGCTTACTCATGTCTTGTATTAATCCAGTTTGCACATAGATTGGTTCATGGATTTTGTGCTTTTTACTTCTTCATTTAGTCTGTTTGTGGATAGAATCTGTAGTTTGCACAAAATGGAAATATTCCATGAGCATTTGCAAATGGTACTGGTACTCGGTTAAGGATGTTATATTTTTATATTTTAGTTTTATGTTTTATTTTAAGTATTGTTTTGATACTTGATTTTGTTTTATATTTTGATTTAAGCATTAATTTAATGCTTAAGTTATTTTACAAAAGAGTATCACTTGATATCATTGAGGAGTTTCGTTAATACTAGACATGGACAAATTTGTGTATTTAAAAACTGCCTGATTCCATGATGAAAGAGGTAGACTTTGACAGAAAGTATTTCAATATACTTAGTTAAACATTTACTTCTTTAAGTTTTCCAAGTACACCTTCGAAGACTTCTTTAATTTGTAGCTTTTAGGCAGAGACAACCTGTAAAGACTTAAAGTTATTTAGGCCAACCAAGATTTGTTTCTGTAGACTGAGATTGTCTAGGAAGGCTCAAACTATAAATACTTGTTTCATTTATGACTTCTAAGAGTAAGGTGAGTTAGGCAAAATACAATAGAATAGTAAAAACAAGATTTTCTTCTCTGATGCTTAATGATTAAAAGCTTGATAGGTACTTCAATATTTATATTCTGCGTCTGAGTGTATGCGGACTACATCTATCTATTATACAAACTATATACCTCTCCAGTTATAATATGTAACGTTGTGTATTCTCTAAAGGTACAAATATCTAAAGACCCTGCAAACTACCACACCCTCTTCAGTAATTACAGTATTTCTAACTAGGAACTATACCATTTTTAACAATAATTATCTAATCTTCAGAGTTATTAGACTTATGACCTAGTTCTCAAGTTGAACTGAGTTGGTCCCAATTGTCTCCCTTGTTGATAAAATGATCAGTTTCATTTGCTGGTTGTATCCTTAGAGGTAGTCGCAATTTCTACCTTCTTAGGTCGCCTGACTTTTAACTTCCATAACTCCGAATTGAACCCATAGATGTCATATAGATAACTTCCAACTATTTTGCAGGAAGCCATTTTACTGGATTGGCAGATAATCCCTGGATTGCTCTGGGTAACAGGGTTTTAGTCATTGATTTAATATTAAAAATTATTCTCGCAACCACAACACATTCCTGGACCGACGTTGTAACACTCCATCGCCCATCGGGA